>NW_028257652.1:0-135719 GCF_054643075.1 Acanthaster planci | reverse complement strand
TGAGCCAGTTCATCCGGCCAGACGGAGGAATGTTGCCGAGGAGAATTAGCGGGGTGTGTAAGAAGCAACAGAGGCACCTGGAGGAATGCGTAAAGAGGGCCCACAGAGCAGGTACACGTACAGACTAACGCTACTCAGTTCTATTTAATTCTTAGAAAGTCCATGCCAAAACCGTTGGTTGTGTAATCAACGAGTTAAAAAACTGCTTTTAGTTTTAGACAAGCCCCCCCCTTCCAGAAAGAAAATTGAAAAGCAGAAAACGGGCGAGGAAAAAGTGGAAGAATCAAACCAATGAGGGAAAGGGAATGCAAAAATTGGCTTGGAAAATGGACTTGACCCCTTTCCGTGGTTAATGGTTGTCAGGTTGGCTGATGAGTGCCCGCCCCCACACCCCCCAAAAAAACTTACCAAGGTGCATTAATAGTGGATAAGTCATTAACACTGCAGGAGCTAAAACTGTATCTCCCCAATACATGTTTTATTAAATATTTTTTGAATCTATTAATATAAAAGGTTGTGTCTCCAATTTTTACAAAAGTTAGCCAAAGCAGTGTACTGCATATGCATCCCACCTCTACTTGCTTTGTTTTGGACTGAGTGCACTGGCGGCAGGATAGAGGGGGGTTTTAATGTCCCATTTTTGCCAAATCCTTTTATATAATGGTTGATGCCTGATTATCTCACAAATGCCCTGCCCCCTCCCCCCCACCATTGACTGAGCATTCCTCTTGCTTTGGGAACCACAACAAAATCTGATAACTTTACATTTCAAAAATGAAGCGAAGGTGTCTTTAATGAGAACTTGAGAGCACAATGGGTTCTTTATTGGAACAGCCTGTTCTAGTCAGGAACATTGGAAAAGACAATCATAGTATTTTTGTTACTTGGACTTGCTTTTTTCCAAAGGGTGAAAAATGCAGTGTAAGCTGCAAATATTCTCTAGAAAATCTTGCAGTAATTTTTAGATTTTTACATTCCACTTTTAATGGATCTCCCAGTTTCAGGACAAATTTAAGTGCTTGACTGTAAGAATTATTTTGGTTCTTGATATTTGTCCTCGTTACAGGCTTATTACCTGATCACAAACCTCCCAAAGATGCTGGCGGACTACCACCAGGAGTCACAATCAAGCGCAAGATCAAGTTTAACCGATTTTAACCCCACACAGAGCAACTGTGTGCATTTGTAAATACATTATTTACAGAAGCAATTTGATTTGCAGAAGCAAATCTGGGTTTTCAGGAAAAAATACAAATAAACACAGCATCCAGCCTGGACGTTTGGGTTAGGGGAGAGCTGACTCCTTTACTTACTCGCACTTTCTTATTCACAGATTTAACACAAACTGTTGTACAAAATCTTATTGTACACAGTTTACGAGACTCAAATGCCTACAGCCTCAAGATTTGGACTATACGTCTTCAATGTAGCAACTTTCAGTGAGAGAGACAAGTGCTTGTATTTAATGTAGTTGGAATTCACTTAGCAAGCCCACAGTAGCCGTCGTTCTAAAGATCATGTCTGACTTGCCCACCTGCCAGCTTGGTTTTGCCCATAAGTGTATGGTAGTGGTTGTAGCTGCGTGTAGTTCCCATGTAGTCATGTGTTATATCAAGCCATAGTTACTTTAACGGACACAGTTTGGTTTTGTGAATGAGAACCAAGACAATAAAACAAAGAGCTTGAGGCAAATGCAACTTGATGTTACTAAGTTTGGTGTGTGTGATTAAAATAAGGCTAACCATGACTGTGCACTTCCGTTGAACCGTAACTCAACGGGACATGCTGAAAGTAGCAACTTATCCTGAGCCACATGATTGACAACTCACTTCAGAATTCATAGCATGTGGGTCCTCATAAATGTTTGAAATGCATGTGGGAATTGAGTGACACGAATATGTGGGTAATTCATCGAGACACTTAGGTTAGGCATACATGTATTAACAGAAAGAAAAAACACACGCTTAATGTGACACTTCTGGCCAAGTATTTGTTTTTATTTATTTAAAGCAAACTTATCCAAGCAATTGCATTCTCAACAATACAAATTTTACATATGTTAAGACCAGTCTTTGCAGACAAAAACCAGGGAAAAGATTTTTCTAAACCACATGCCTTAATCTTTGATGTCAACTAGGGCCCGATATTCAGTCTAAAATGGACGGAACTATTTGTGACAAGGGCCTGCTACAATACCCCAAGATTAAACCTCGCAGACATTTTGACCAAAAAGTAAATTTAAGAATTACGAAAAAGATGGTTGATATAATCTTTAAACGGTGCAGCAAGAAATAGTTTTCAAATAATGTAAGTACTTTATAATATTTGGAAAATTCCCTTAAAATTGGTCGAGTATACATTTACATTCAAAATCGTGTTTTGAAGGACAGGAAATATTCCTTTCCAAGCCTGCACAACTTTCAAATGGGATGCCAGTTGTCAACATTTAAACTATTATGTACATGTCAAGAAAGTTACTTTTGATACATCTGTGTCTGAATATTCCAAGAAAAGCCAAACGGACAGTGTACATGGCCTTAGAGATGTTCCAGTATATAAGTCAAAGCCACAATGCACTGTTACTGCTTGGGACCAGACCACAGTAAACTACATGTACCAGGTAGCAATTCTTCCAATGATAAATCCAAAGAAACTCTACCAGAGTTTGTAAAGAGTTTAAAGAAATCTATACATCATTTACACATAGCTCCCGCTCTCTTCTCACAACATGAATGGCAGATCTTTGTTCTTCTCTCCAGTCCCGAAGTAGACGTAGCCAAACTTTGGGGTGTGGGGGACATGGAAGAATGCCAAGCCTGGCCACAGAGCGCTCTGGATGGACACCAGTCCACTGCCTCGTTCAAACTTCAAACTCCAGGACCCTTCAGCAAAATGGGGCACCAACAAAGACTCAGATTAGAAATACAGGGTCAAAGGGGAACAGCCAGTGAGTGAGAGTGAGATCCTTTGTGCCTTGTGAAAGTTTGAAAATGGTCCTTGCAAAATGGAGGATTTGGAGGGATTAAGGAGGAACACCTCCAAGTGTAGGCTCTACATGAGTAATAAAAGCACACACTGGGGCATTTTTTTATTTGAGGCACAAAAGAGTATCTGCGAAACAGATTTCCCTTGGGAATGTTTTCCATGCATGTTGCTTAATAAATCCAAATTACCAATTTTATCCAAATGACTAGCAATTTCAGGGCCCAACCCTGAAGCTTCCACAGTTCTTTTCTAGAATACTGAGACAGAAGCCAACTTCCCATCTACGGATTAGTAACAAGATTTGTGACCCTTTCCCCTACCTCTTGGTATATCCTCGTGGATAGGGTCCAGGAAGTCAATGGATTTCTCTAAGTCGGCCTTCTCCAACAGGCTCTTCTCACTCAGCCGGATGGGGTCACGGAAGTGGAAGTAGTTGTGCAGCTTTCCAGATTCAGTCACAGACAAGCCTGGAATATGAACAATTCCAGACAAAGGGTAAACGTCTGGATTGGGTTTTTTTATTTAAGAAAGAAAGAATGCACTGGATGAAGTAGCATAATTATGGTTCAATGCCTTCTTAACCACTTCGTGCCAGGGTGCCCAGTACAAGGCACCAGTACCTTGGGTTTGTACCCATAGCCGGGGTGCCCAAAATTGGACAAAGGAGCTTAGCATTGTAACAAAAGACTGCAGGCCTACTTGGAACAAAAGACTGGGCTGCTGGGAATAAGCCACTTGCGAGTCAAATTTGAATAAAATTGGTACACTGTGTTATCTGATTGCATAGAAACGTAACAATTTGAATTCTTCAGACTAAAAACATTGTTGCTATACCTCGTGATTCAGGGCAAGCTTCCACATAGCGACCGCCATCTCTGGAATGGACTGGTTCCTTTGTGCTGTTCTAATCCATTGAGAACAGTGTATTGTTGCAAGGCGTCTCATATGTAACTAAGCAAAAGCTTGCCCCGAATCACGAGGTTTAGCAACAGTGGTCTTAGTATGGAAAATTCTAGTTGTTATGTTCATGTGAATTTAAAGAATTTCAGTGTACCAGATTTTATTCAAATTTAACTCGCAAATGGCTTATTGCCAACATTTTTTTCAGTTGTCGTTAGTGGAGGAAATCCATCATTGTTTTGAATGATTATACCACTGTTCATGGCATTCAGCATGAGTGGATTACCACTGGGGACAAAAGCGCTCCAGGGATGGGCAATACAGTACCACTGCACCCTAATCTGGTCCGCATTTGAAAAGATGCCAGCAGCGCACTGGGCCAGTTTCCGGAACAAAAGAAGATTATGCAACACCGCACAATGGGCTCTTTTTACAAGGCAACAGGCCTGGCTGAAATCCTCAGGTGACAATAGATGTTATCTGTCAGATTAGGGTAGCAACCACACAGGCATTCATGTGGGTGTAAACGTCCAGCAAATGAAGTTGAATTTTTGAAGAATTCTTTAAATGGAAAATCTTGAAAACCCCTCGGGAATATATCATATTAAACCCGGCAGCATATGGTTAAAGGCATAAAACTACGTTATTCATGAAGAGTCCTGAGAACCAAGAAGGTATTAAGGTCCTGAAAAACAAAAGGTTACATCAATTTACACAATCTATAGGCCAAGGAAGATCACCTAACCCCCCCCAAAAATGAAAAGCAAAGGGGTAAGTTCAGTGGTGCAATGCTATGCATTTGTACCAACGACAATAAAGGTTTGCAGGGCATACCACTGCTGGCATATGTACATGTACAGGTAGTGTGCTATTTAACATGCCTAAGGTCTGCTAACCCCTGCAATGAATTATTCCATGGGGCCTACCTTCGAAACTGCGGTTTTTGAGCACAGTACCATGCGGTGTCTTGACGTAGGCTCCCCTGGGTACAATGGCAACTTCTTCATCTATGTGAGCAATGACGGACGCGAGGCGGTCCTCCTCTTTGATCATAATCTGCAGGAAAAGTCAGCACCAGAAACTGAGATGCCAGTTACAAAAGCTGCATTCTCCTGAATAAAACAGCTGAAATTGGACATTAAGTTTTAGGGGAATGCTTAGGAATAACCAGTCTAAACTGTGACTATATGAAGAGTACATTGTTCATTGACAGATCTGGATTATGGCTGCTCACTCACGAAGATATCCATGTAGCTTCCTACTTGTCGGAAATTTGGAATAATAAGAGTGGAATGAATTTTTTTTCTGTATGTTTATAAGCAAAAAACCAATGGGAGACTTTGCAACGCTTGGTGGTGGCAAGCTGACTGGTCCTAGCTTGTTAGTTCTGTGCATACGCTGTACATGTAGTTCTCAGCAAGCGCACAACTGTGGAAAAGGACTGCTTTGTCTTACACCCATAAGTATCTCAAAGTCTCCTTTTTGCTTGAATGTGCCGGCTGGTGCTAAAAAAATAAAATTTCTAGCACCTTAGCAAAGTAAGACATTTTTAAAACAAGAGGCTAACACTCACTGTGTTTTCTTCTTCAGTCGCATCCTCCCCCTCACCAATTCTCTTGATCTCGACATGCTCGTACTCGTGGGAGGGATCACCAATGAACCTGCCTTTCACCACAGAGCACTGCTCCCTGATGGCTTGGGTGGCTTGTGGAAGGAGTCCCCATGTCACACAGTCCAAGCTGAGCAGGAAAATAAACTTATCAGTCCACTCACTTTAAAATAATATACATTGTATTTTGGTGGTAGGTTATATCTCTACAAGTTTCATTGATCACAGGAATAAACCTGTTGGGAGTTAAATTTGAATCAAATCTAGTACACCGAGTTCTCTGATTGCACATAAACATAATTTGAATTTCCCTGACTAAAGGCACTATTGCTAAACCTACTGATTTGGGGCAAGCTTTAGCATAGTGACCATCATCATCACTGGACTGGTTACTTTAAGCTTTTCTCATTGATGTAAGAAGCCTCTGATGTGACCAGGCAAAAGCTTGCCCCAAATCACGAGGTACACAGGGTCTGCTCTTTTGACATCAAAGTCGTATTTTTCCTACACATTTGAAACAATATATGGGACAGAGAGCACCCCCTCACCTTTGTGTTGGTCATAATGTTTGATCAGAATCTCAGGGAATTCTTTTCAGACATCTGGGGGGATGTGTTAGGTCACAATAGTCTAGAGTATGTACAGATTGGAAACGTAGGAGGGGGGGTACCCCCATCCCATATCTTGCTGGGTATACATGTATTCCTACAAGTGGCTGCTACAACTATGGCCAGCCGTCAGTACAAAAGTAAAAGTATACAAACTAAATGAAAATAAAACTAATGCGACAAATGTCCATTTGAACCAATTTGAGGTAAAATCAAAAACCACAAAATCATGATTTGTGCAAACTTTGGTCACCCATACAAATTGTAAGCAAAATGAGAGTGGTCTATTGCAACAGTGTCTTTTGTAGGGAGAACTCAAACTGTTATGTTCACATGAATTTAAAGACCTCAATGTACCAGATTTTATTCAAATTTAACTCACAAATGGCTTACTGTTTCATCAAGATGTAACATTAGTGCATATCAAGGCTTATTCCATGCATGTTTCTAAAAATCATAAAATGCTCCAAAATCAAGTTTTCTAAAATACATTTTATAAGTTAACACTTGCTCATTTTCAAACTTGAGTCAACAGCAGAACTGGGAAGTGCATAGATTCTACAGGATAGAAAGTTTAAAAGTAGAACTAAGAACCTTTGATAAGTGGGAAGTTGAAAATGGGTTGAATAAGACGGAAATTCTGTTTTGTAACAGGCCAATAAAACTTTGGTTTATATGCATCTGGCTTAAATCAAGAGTTTAAACATGATATTCTCCTTCTCTTTTTGACTTCAAAGTGTGTACTGTGCTGTCTTTCTGCCACATTTTTTTTTGTTAAATAGCAGCACTACATGTGCACTGACGATATCAACAGCATACAGTTGTGGGGTTGAATCTTGGCGGGCTAAACCAGCAAATTAATGTTACATTTTTGCTTTAAACTGAATCAACACATAAGCTGCAATAAGGCCTAATTATTTAAGTTCTATTTTATTTTGCTTTTCTTTAATTACTGAGCTGTGGCTCTAAAAGGATTCTAAGGGAAACTGAAGTCCAAAATTGCACAAGCACTGAGTTCATCCTCATGAACATGAATTTACAATGGAATCAGATAAAGATTTGTCATGTGCAGTCAAACATTCAACTCCCCAAAATAGTCACTAGTCTGTGCACATTAAGTACCATGCTGGCAAAAAAATAAATACAAATCAGTACGTTAGAAGTTTCCAGACCAGTCTCATACAGTCACAGGGTAATTTGTGCAAAGGCAACGTCTATTCTTTCAAAGAGAAGACAAATAACATTCATTCGCTGGATCATGATTTACCTCAAGTAGGCCTATGACTCTTTTTTACTTTGTGTTTTTACTCGACGCTTGTGTGGGTTGCTGTATGGCAACTAGTACTAGGCCCTTGGCATAGATTTCATGCTTTTCTCACTCTGCCTGTTTCGTCTTATGACAAGGTGTCAATTACTGAATTAGGCCTACCGGTAAGTATGTATATGGAACACTTTCCAATGGCTTCAAAATAAATATCCAAATCAAATAGCTTAGCTTACATGTATGTTAGCATGGTTAGTCATGTTAGTGTGAACCAAAACTTCAAGTTAGTTACGTATCTAAACATATCTCGGCCTTTTGGCTAAGATCATGTCAAAACATGGAGGAATAAAACACTCAAAATAAAAGACATTAAATGGTGTGTCTCCTTTCGTTCTGACATACCTATACAAAGTTTTTCTGTCAGCTAACTCATCATTTCCAGTTCCTTGAGCAATGAAGTAGTCTCCCTTGATGCCTTTAATTTGCCCCCAGAAAAATACCCTGTTGAATTTGTAATGATTTTGAAGAATCACAAGCGAATTTTGAAGCGATGATTTTTGCTCGGGACTCAGCAGAATCCCACAAGATCCGACGTAGTCAATATTGAGATGCAGACCTTCTGACTCCATGGTTCTGTGCGTTTCGACAAGGTTCTCTGGATTTTCTTGCAAGTAACAAGGAAAAAGACAACAACTACCGTGCGGAGCAAGCGGTTCGCGTGACTCGGAAAGTTGTTTCCCTTCACATAACACGACTGTTGTCAAGGCACAATGCGCATGCGCGTTTCTTCAGGTTTGGCGATTTAATGTATGTACGTTTTCAGTCACTTCGCCCAATTTCCACTTCGCCCACACCCTATTCGCCCATTTGCTACCTTGCCCATTTACCACTTCGCCCGCACAATATCTTTGTGTTATTATACACGCTCTGAATCTCTACATCAAGCTTTTAACAGGTTTATTTCGTGCATTTTTTGGAAACACAATAAGCAAAATGTCAAGACCCAGCCACAATAGAAGATCGCCGGCATATTACATCCCCGATGAGGATGCAGTATTCCACCAGAACAGAACAAAAAAAAAAAAAGTTTCTGCTAAAACCCTTGGAAGTTTCGCAAAAGAGTACACCTCTAATTGTGTGAACTAAACTCACTAAGTATTCCGGAAGTTTTTCATTATTTCGTATCAGTGTCAGGTTGTCAACATGCAGAATGTACTCCATGTGAAGCACAAGGATTGTGGGATATATAAGGAGGACATATAGAGCCATTGGTCGCGGGCCCGGAGTACCCCCAGAACTGTGGGGTCCGACGTCAGACCCTGAGTTCTGGGGTTGGCCCGGAGAGCCCCCAGGGCAGGGTGTGTGCCCCCACCCCGTGCCCACTTTTAGCTTTATCTATATCTGTATTATCGCCGTTACATCAAACATGCATCAAACGAAACCTCGAGTTTCAAAATTCATTGTATTCAGGATGAATCCAGGAGGAGTTAGTTGAGTAGTTGCGTTTCTGTGTGTTGTGTCTATGTCTTCTTCTCACTACAATTTTTTTCAACAGAAGCTTCGCCGTGGCACCGTTGGCGAAGTGGCCCATGGGTGAAGTGGCAAACGGGCATAGTGATAAATGGGATTGCGGCAAACGGGCAAAGTGGCAAATGGGGGATGTCGCAAATGGGCGAAGTGGTTGTGGGCAAATCTTGCAACTCGCGTCGTCTGTTCCAAAATAATAATACTATAGTTGGTGAGAAGTAGCCTGGTAGTAGTAGGCATGATCCAACTTTACCCATTTTGATTTTTACTTGGGTTATTTGTACCAAGCACCCCAGCTGTGGAAAGAGCCTATGGACAGAACTGTGGGTTCTGACTTCCGCCTCGCTGCCACGTGGGAGCGGGGCCCCGGGGCCCGGGCGGACGTCAGACCCCACAGGTCTGGGACTGGGGGTAACTTCACACCCCGTGCACAAACCTACTGGTCTGAAAAATTCTAAAGTGTTTTCTAAGTAAACGACTTGGTTTTCTCCTCCTAATGTGAACTTTTCTGGATATTTGTTTGCTTTTCGACGGCTAATACTATAGGTCACTGTTGGGAATAATTAGGCCTACTGGCATTCGCATATGCAACTCTTTCCAATGTTTGTTCATTATCACTGGATTTACTCACAAATTGTACTTCTCCCACCTGCCCTCTTGAACTTTTTATAGCAATGACAAATATGGATGTAGAGTTCACCTTAGATTTTGTGGCTCCCAAATTCCCTGGTATCCCACCATCCAAACTCCAAGTCCAACTCTGCAAGGACTACAACCGCAAGCTTCTCCCATCCAACGAGACCAACATCGATAGGATATGGGAACTGCGCAGGAAAAACAACCCTAAACTCTACAATGGCTCGAAGTTCAGGTTCCATACAATCAAAGCTGGTAGCTTTGGCGAGGACAGCTGTTCAGTCACATTCTGTCTTGGACTCACTGGATATAAAGACTTTATTGGGACTAACTGGGCCGACAATGCTGCCGAGCTGTCAGCATTAGGGAAGAAGGACTTCGCCAACAGTCAAGCCTACATGGCTGATGCCCTGGGAGTGAGTGCATTTGTGCAGACTCAAGATGACCTTGTCATCTTTATACGGAGAAGCGCAAGCGTTGGCGAAGCACAAGGATTGTGGGATATACCAGGAGGACACCCAGAACCATCGGTAGAACTTTTTGGTAGAAATCTTATTATCAGTGATCTGTGACACCATAACCTAAAGTAAACCAACATTTCTCAATATGCCTGCTGTTACCTGGACCGATTTTACATGAATATGCAGAGTTTCACACAATAATCATTCAGTATCAAATTCATACGGATTGGTTTCTATTTCAAATTACTGCTTATGTAAACAATCTTGCACATGTATTAATAATAGAATAGAAAGATGTTGCCACTTTATTATGTATGGTTGTCTGTAACATACACTGTACAGCCAAAAGGCTAACATACTGACATTGTACGATTTCAAGATGATAATAAATTAAAAAGAGAACAAGTTAACCTTACTGTGTACATTACATCAAGAAAAATTAGTTTAAGAGTTCACTAGACATTATAAGTGGAAGCACGGTGATACTTCTCAAAAGTAGATATTTCAAAGGTGTTTGAGTACATATCAAAAAGTTTCCAGTGAAGGTCATACCTTGGTGATAATTTTATTTATATTTTTTGAAAAATGCTGCTATGGCAGAATTCTCAGTCGTATATTGACTAATTACAAATTTGAAAAACGTTGATGTGTTTTTTCTGTCTTTTTCAGTTTTTTTTGTTTTGTCGTTTCTTTTTAAAGGAGGTCAAAGGGGGATCTTCCAAACTGGAAGAAATCACCTTATCTGATCTCGCAGAACTTGATGTAAGAAATGAGCTCATCAACTCAGCGATTAGAGAAGTACGAGATGAGATCAATATTCCTGAATCCAAGCTTGGAGAGCCTTACCTGATGGGCGTGTCCAAGAATCACACCTGCTCTGGGAGGCCTGGCATGCAATTCTTTGTCAAGTAAGCATTGGAAGGGATTTTCTAAATTGGAAGAAATACAGTCTCCGATGTTGATTCCGTTCTTTCATGGTAATACCAATGCGATGTCCCAAGTGGCAGGTTCCCCCTCTGAACGCACCTGCTTGCATCAGGCCTATTATTCAATGCCTGTTTTACCATGGCTCTTTGTGTTCAAGGAGACTATAGCACTTGTGTTCTATTTGGATCCCTGTGTACATTCTGTAAAGTGTGAAAAATTAACGGATCAATTTGTCAGCACTTGTGAAGGAAGTGAGGCACTTTCAGTTGTTTGCATCTCGCCTGGGAATAATGCAAGTAGTTGCATTTTTATCAAATAAACTGTTGCCAAGTCCATTTTCCAATGTTACTAACCATGGAGCTATTAGAACACATGGCCTAACCAAGAAACATTCCACCGAGTGAACAATTTACTGCCCTGAGATTGCTTTTGTGGATCAATTGCGACTGCTATGTACTTCAGTATTTTGCATGAAGCTATAGAAAAGTTTATGCATTGAGATACACACTCAGAACATCACATAGGCCTCCAATTCCAGTGATTTGAGAGACATTTTTTTAGGTATTTTTTCAGACTATTAATGTTTTTGATCATAGTTTTGACAGTGCCTAAGCCCTTACAAAGAGGCTTGTGAGTGTGCTGTGACCAGATGCTTATATTTGTCTCTGAAAAGTTTTCATGTGACACCAGTTGATGCACAAAGCCAGTTCAGGAAGTGTTTCAAATCCATGGAGGTGCATGCATCTTAGAATTGGTATATTTCTATTGGCAATTTCATGTGTGCAAGAAGCTTGAGAGACTTCGAAGGTGTGCGCATAAACATCTGCAGCAATTGAACACTGACCATCAAAAATCGTGTGGCTGAAAAACCTCTACAGCCGATGTATTCAATCCTGATTTCGCAAATTTAAAATGGGAATCCAGGGCTGTATTTTTCAGGAATAGAATGCACTGTTATTTATTGCAAATTTAGGAGGTTTTTGTCCAAATATCTCTTTTTGAGGTGTGCCCTGTCGTCTAGTGAAGTGAGAGAGATGTACCGAGCTGGCGGATCAGAGGCAGAGGAGTCAACAGAACTAAAACTCATTCACTTATCAGTAGGTTTCAAAGTTTCTCCTTTGCTACAATATCCCTTTGTTTCTGTTCAGACTGAATTGTATACCAAGTCTGGAGTTTGGAGTAGGCTCCACCAATGAGCCAGATCCATATTCAAACAGACCATGCCCAAAATGGAAGGTGCCAAGGTCATATGGATGCGTGTACGTGTGTGTGGTCTACCCTGTCAGCACGGCCCTACTCCAACTCATGTGTGTGCTTTGTTACCAAATGACTTTGCTATTTTGAAATACCAAAACTAGCTCATTGCAGATTCTTTGATGATGATAGAAAGGGCAATTAGTCCTGTCACCTTGAATTACTTTGACTCTCGTTCTATCAAAGTAAAAGGAACCAGACAAATTATTTTGTTATAACCTTGACTTTGTTATAAAAGGAGTAGGAAAAGAAAGAAAACACAAGAATTCAAGAAGTTAGGATTCTACGAATTTGCTCATTACAGCAGCCTTTTGTCATAAGACTGTTTTTATTCTAAGAGTCGACTGTTATCTTTTTTGTTAATATGTGGCCCCGAGGAGAACCTGAGTGTAACATTCATTCCATGCGTTTTGGTCGCTGGTGTACATGTTCAGTAGGAATGTTTCAGTGGTGGCTACGATGCCATCAACAGGTGCTGTTGCTTTTTAGGCAATGCCTGATTGAACGTGTCAGAAAAATTATTACAGATGCTATTTGTCACTTTTTACAATCAACAGGATATTTGTCACCTAGAAGGCTCGGACATGTGGAAAGAGATGGCACCATTAGGAAAAGCTTGTGTCCAGCTGTACATCACTGTGAGGAGCAATCTTCCAGGCTCTGCGAATGATGTGTCATAGTGTTGGTGTGTTGCTGGCTTTTGGACTCTCTGACGTGAAAATCTTGCCTGGGGAAGCACGATCATTCCCGTTATGCTTTAGATCATTTAATACTTGAAGACATGGTACAGGATTGACCTGTTCCGTTGCACCCGATGGTCAACATATCCTTTCCTGTCAGAAACCTTTACCAGAACCTGCAGTTGAATATTAAACAAGAAAGTCTTGTCTTTGGACTATGAAAAGGACAAATGTTTATTAACCCTAACAGTCCCAAATCCTCCCATTTCAATATGATTTTACTTACATCTAAGGGGGGTTAGTGTTAATACATGATGTAATACATTAATACATTGATACATGTATGTGTGTTGGTTTTACAATTTCTTCTCAAAAATTGCTGTACTTTTCTGCATCAGGTCATTGCACCTTATCTACATGTACATCTGGTGGAAATAGTTTTCTTGATGTTAGTAACTGAAGCATTAAAAACTGCATTTTTAAAGCAAACTAATTGGAAATAATTATAATACCTATGAAGAAGCTAGTTTTCACATGATAATGTGTGGGTTGGCAGGTAGATTTAAGCAGACCTTTCCCTTAAATTGTTATAAAAGGTTTTTAAAGGGGAAATATATTTTTCACAGAAACTAAATAATATGTTGCAAATTGTAGCTTGTGCCTTATTGAACAAGCACCCAGTACTCGGATCTTTAAGACTGAATTTTCATACAAGTAAACAGTGTACTGTGTTTGTGTGAAGGACGCACTTGTCATGTCTACTGGACGTTTTTAACGTGTGGTTTTCTGTTAATGAGTCAAAGTGAAATAACTCTGTTTAAAAGCAAGTTGAATTTATTGGTTATATTAAATGTAATTGACCTATGAATGAAATTGTAGCAGTTTCATAAATGTGTGTGGACTTTTTCCAAGGGTCATTTTAAAACTCAGCTGTACAATAGTTTTAATGTCTAAGATTTATGTACACAAAATGGTATACATTGTATGACATGAAGATGTACAATAATTGAGTCATAAAATTAAAGTTTGTTTGAAAAAAAATGTGTTTTGTGTTTCTGTTTACTTTTCAAAGTACACGTACATTTGGTCGTCAATTTTAATACAGTGTAATTAATGGCTTAAAAAATTGCACTAAATTGGAAAAAGTGAATTATGAAAGGAAATACAATTAACCATTAGTTCGACTTCCCTTTTCAACAGCTACATTTTGTTAATGTAACAAGGAACAATATTGTATTATGTTATATGATTCTATGTTGGAACCAGGAAAGGAGATTATTAAAAGAATCTTTTTCTCCTTCCTTTTTTATTTCTGATAGTGATAACACAAAGCTATTTTTTTATTCATGCAAAAGATCACTCAAGAAAATGCAATTAAATGTAGGCAATTTAAAGCATCCGATCGGGTGCCCTCCCGGCCAGCAGATGCTGCCGAAGTCACGGTTCGGCATGCGTTACGTTTCCTGGCTTGCCTCCTCATTCCGTCGTTATTGGGACAACTAGATGTGGCATTTATCCACCTTGTCGCCAACTGAAAGGTTACATGTCAGCCTTCACATTACTCACTGAAAACAAATCCAACTAACCAGTGAAAAAGGGAATAAATGCACCGACGCGGATGGGGGGGTCACCCCTTCCCCTCTCTGATACCGAAAATGATAGTAAATTTAAAAGAAACTAATTATAGTAATTGTAAAGAAAAGATATCACACAATGTTTATAAGGGTAAGTGCATCGGTAAAAATGTGAAATTGTATTTTCAAACTATTAATGTTATTCGAGTTTACGCGCGCTTCATGATATGAGATGTTAAAATATTCAAGTCAACTCTGTGGTCCAAAATTACCTGTCAGTCAAAGTGACGTCACATTAGATTTCCAAATCAGGCATTCATTTCCCGCCCTCAACACTCTAGATGATCACTTTTGGTGTTAGGCAGTTGCTATAAAACTAGATTATTCTATGAAATCATCATTGGAGTGTATGAAATTTCTCAGGTATGTGTCGGCAGATGTTATTTACTACACTGCCAAGTTACATGTAAATCTATTAGCTCTCTTTGGTAAATTCGAGCACTTTATCTACCCTACCCCAACGGTGGTCTGTTGTAGAATGCGCCAGTGCACTTGCATAAAATATGAACGTTGGCTCAATATCACGTCGTGTGGCAGAACTTGTTTTTCAAGACACCAGAATTTCACCGTAGATTTGGGCAAGTATTTTGTCATCCATGGCCGAAAATAAGCTCATCGCTTCATTTGACCATTTGTGACACTCTTGGTGCACATTTTAAGCCACGTGTAACTTGAGATACCGTGTTTTGGGCCATTCATAAAAAGTGTGCTTTTCCCGGTCATTGTTTGTTGCAGGTTTATGTGTGGTCGCAGATGGTCAACGCATGAACGATGCCTTTGCTACGGCGCCGAGAGTTCAAGCCCATCAAACCTCCTCCGGACTTACGACCAGATGAGGAGGTTTTCGTCTGCAGACTCACAAATGAACTATTCAGGGATTTCAAGTGAGTCTCAGGGACAATCCACGTGTGCTTTTATGTGTTTAGGTCGACCTGTGCTTCTTGTATTCAGACGTGTGGTAGGAAGTGTTGGACCAATGTGAGAGCAGTTCGCAAAATTGCGCCATTTTTGTTCCTCTACGAAGGAACCTTCCATCATGTATGCGTGTACCCGCACCCGTAACATAACACACGGCGCTACACTGCCGGGTGCACGGACTGCAGGGGTTTGCGTTTGCTCATGGGCTTTTGTTATTGGGACTAATTCTTTGGGAAGGAGTTTCTAATGAATGGAAGAGTTCGTGTTGGCATGAGTGGGTTGTACATGTTGTGTGATGCATAACTAGAGCTGTGTGATACATAAATAGGCCTACCATCAGACCATGGATATGATGGATTCTTGTGTTGGGGCTTTTCCCATGTGGCCTCTCCAAGACCCCAACAATTAAATCCAAGGCCATTTTCCAGTCTCAGGCCTAATGAAGTGTCATGTTTAACTTTTGGCCAGTTCAATATGGTATGGCTGACATGTTCAGGTGTTAAGCCCAAAATTTAGGAGGATTAATTGCGTGTGAAACAACTTGTTGAAGAAGGAAAATTGAGTGACTGGCACGGCTTGAGTGAACAGATGTTTGTCAGTAAGATTTGAATAGTGGAAATACTCCTAATTTATAATTGTTAATCAGAAACTTTGTCAGACTGTGCTTAGATGTTGTATTCAAAATGATTGAACCAGGCTATTTACTAAACATTTTGAAGTGGTTGAAACTTTTTGATGATAATGTAATTTTGTGTTAGGTTATTGTTGCATATGCACTCTGACTGTGAAATGTGAAAAGTTATGTTAACCATTTTCATACTAACTCATACTGTACTCATTTAGTTATTTTGGACAACTAGCAAGACTGCAAGAGCGAGTTTCAATTTCAATTGAATTTTCTACTTTGGACCGTACTTGTGCCTCCAGTGAGTTCTTCAAGCGGACTATCCTGTGTAACAGCCTAGTGTGGAGTTGTAGTCTGACAGGCAAGCCCGGCCTGACTTACCAGGAGGCCGTGGAGAGCGAAGCCAAGGCGCGCCGGTACCTGGCCAGCTTCCCTGTCTACCTGGAAGGCCCTATCCTCTACCTGGTCACCCTCACCCAGAGGGGCCGTCTGGCCGATCTGTGTGACGATGTCTTCGTCTTTGCCCGGGACCGTTACTTCATTGGGGAGATCGTGGATGTCTCGCACAAGGGGATGAGGTACGCCACTGGATTAATTACACAAAGTGGACATTGAATCAACAGTTCAATAACTTGCACCTCATTCAAAATGGCTAACTAACATCACTGGCGGCGGGGGCCAGGGGGCCCTCTCCCACTTTTTTGACTGGGAAGCATGGCCCCCCATGTTTTGTAGGTGGGTAATTCCAGAAATTAGGAGTCCATTTTTTGTGTCCCTGTTACATCTGACATAAGATTTTGTAAGTTCAGAGCACATTTTCTAATTTCCGAGAGTGATAATTTAATGCAGATAACCTGCCAAACAAATAGTAATAGTTTGCAATCAATTCCAGTAATATTTAAATGTCAAATAACAAAGTTCAGATGTAACAGGGACACAAAAATGTCACACTTTTGGACTCCTAATTTGTGGAATTACTCAGGCCATATAATGGGGTGGGACTCAATAGATAGGCCTATTAATGCAGATGCCTGATGTCTCACAACTGGACCTCCCCCATTGCAAATCCTTCTGCCGCCGTTCACTAACATTTTTCAGGGAAGTGACATTTGAAACATCAACCATGAGATGTGCACACTGCAGATTAAATGTTCCCCTTCTGACTTCTGTAAGTCTAATTACAATATACTATATTCAGTACCGATACATATTGTGACTTCATCCCGCCCCCCAAAATGCTCAGCCTAACCCACCCCTAAGGTGCAGTTCATTGCACTGAATCCTGGTGAGCATGATTATGTTTGGTGAAAGTTACTTTTCGTTACTCTATTTCATAAATCTCTGATCTCAGAATACAGTCAAACCTGTCCATAAAGACCACTCAAGGGAAACAGAAAAAGTGGTCTTTTTGACAGGTGGTCTCTCTACACAGGTTGGCAATATTTGCGACCCTTAGGTGGAAAGTTAAGTCAGTTAAATCTGCCTTATATAGCAACCATTGCGTCCAGCCCATAATGACGTGATTGTGCTTTAACCCTTACCGTCATGCATATTGTTTTGTTTAGAGTTCTCAGTACTACAAAATTCTAAGTAGTAGCCTGAGCCTGAAGGACCTAGCACTAAAAATTACGACTTCTGTCCAGGTTACTTCCATTGTTACTTGTACTGAGAACAATAAAGCCATGCATTCATAGTGCCACAGCACTATATGGTACATTGTCTTTTCTATTGTATTTTACGGCTTCAGAGAACAATACGGTCACGTCCTCTAACAAGCGGCAGCACTGATTACTACATTTTACTACAAGTAGTACTTTGTAGTATTATGTAGGGTTAGGGTTAAACGGAAAAATCTTTAAATTTATTTGATTTTATTCTAAATACTTGTACATGTATTTTTAGTGTGTTGTTGAGTTTTTAAGACTTATGTGATAAACGATGATATGAAAAACAGACTGGGTCACCTCATTTTATTTTTAATAAGGGGATCTTACAAGGTTTTGGAATTGTTTTGTGAGAATTAGCTCTGCTGCAGCGGCGCATTACTAGCCCAATGACGGGGATGTTTCTCACACAGTGCCATAATGTTGGCTCTGAAAAGAGCCGATTGGTTTGGTGTGGCCTCCTTGTGGGCCAGTTGGAGTCAGTGTTCAAACTTTTTTGAAGAAGTTCAGAAGTGATGATTGGCTAGCGGCGTGACGTCGACGAAGGCTTTCTGCTGCAACTTTCTCTTCCATGTCCATGCAGGCATCAACTAGATTTCCACAGCCCTTCATGACAGCAAAATTTCTCAGATCTGTCAACATGGCTGCCAACTGCTCAAAGTTGTTGACAACAGTGCTGTAGCCAGGTTCTTCGTTGTTGTGATTTTCCTCCTTCCAATCACTCTCAAGGTCTTCATTGTCATGGAGGCGTTGCTGGAGATCAGCCATGGATGAGACTGGATTGTTGTCGGTAGTCGCCAGTCTGTCTTCTCTCAGACTGAGTTCTTGTAGGGAAATGTTCAGTGCCTTGCAACAAGCAGACTCAAGAGCCCCATCTGCTGCTGCCTTGTTTTCTCCTTCCTCTTCAGCAGCCACATCTGCTCCAACCCCACATTTCTTGAAGCATTTCTGGATGGTAGTGCTGTCTACCTCTCTCCATGACTGCTCAACCCAGTAGATGGTCTGTAAGACATTGGTTGCCTTAAGCAAGTCAGGGCCAGTCATTTCCTTGTTGCTCTCCAACTTCTGCAAAACACTGCTCGGCTGTTTCTTTCTGAGCTTGAGTTTCAGCACCTGGATGATGCCTTGGTTCATAGGCTGTGTCACAGATGCTGTGTTCGGGGTTTGATTTGCTTTAGTGGCAGGTGTGGGTGACATGTGGCGTTGTCCAGCAGCATGACGATTTTCCTCTTCTGGCAGTCATTCTGTACAGACTTAGTGCCTGCACTGGTGCAATAATGGGTGATTGCTGGTCGCTTTGAACAGTTGGTCGTTATACACAGTACAAAAACATCAGTTTTTTCATCGGCGGATTTAAAAATGGTCGTTATTGACAGGTGGACGTTATGCACAGGTGGTCGCTAAGACAGGTTTGACTTTACATTACTGCTGATTTCAAAACATAAAAACCATTTATTTTGTAAAGTAGGCATTGATGTAATATGTATAAAACATATAAAATTTGTAGCCTATTGAAGAAAGAGCAATTGATTTACATAACTTTGTGGTTCCTCACAGAAATACATTTTAGGCATAAAATAATCTTGCAAGTGAGTGTCAACTAGAGAAAAGTCCAGGTCAGTACTGAGGCACATGTATATACTGAAGCATAAGGTCTTTTCAGATGATTTGATTCTCTGTACAGAAACTTGGAGAAGAGCTAAGTTAATCTAATTTGGGAGCACTGGCCTGCATTAACCTATATGCATGTTAGGGATTTTAAAAAATGTATTCCTTTATTTATACTTCATTTATTTCTTTGTTTGCAGGGAGACGTGCAGAGTGGTTGGGGTGATTCCGCCTGCTGGAGGGAGTGAGTTTACCAATGGGGAAGCCAGCGATAGTGATGATGTCATCATTATTGACGATGATGGCCAGGAAAAGGTCCTCAAGATGGGTGAGCCCAAGACAAGGTAATTAGCGATGCTGGACGACACCAAAACAAAAGACGGAGGGCAGTTCACAGCAATTCATGCCTGATGTCATTGTGTGAAGTCCGGACAGTTTGTTGCTGATAGTCTCAACTTTTCTCCAGATTTGGTCCCATTTGTTTTGCCTTTGCCAGCCTTAGTTCTGTAGTCACTATTCACAGCACCAGCAGTGTGACTGCAGAAATGCTCAACTAGTCAAAGCCAGAATTCCTTGATAATAGATGCCTTATGTCATGGTATAAGTTGGAGCTCTCTGTTGTTGGAAAGATGCTTGAGGAAGTATGGTGAATGCAACTGAAAATGAGGGTCCTAGTTCAGCTTTACGTTTATGCATGCCTGATATCACAAACAACCGGAGTTTGGATTGCTATGTGACGAATGTCAACATTTATAAATGGGATGTGATACAAAAGCGTCACAATATGTTTCCTTCTCACCGAGTCTTTGCTTTACAGTTTTCTCGTTCTTGTGTGTCTGTTTTTTCCTCATTGTTTCCCGTAGGTAGGCTTGCACATTATGTCCAGTTAATCTGTAGGTCTCCACGAGGAATATCAAAATATTTTGGTGGCTGTCACACCTTGTTTTGCAGCAATAGCCTTTAATTTCTCTCTTTGATGCGCTCGATGTCGATTTGGTTTTCAGCAATCAGACTGGTCCACCTCAAACTCCAGAGTCAAGTGAGTACCGCTACCAAGTCATGTCTCTCCAGGGTAATGGGACTTACGAAGTGGACTACAAAAATATCGGGTTAGTTTCTTCTCGTGTTTCTTTTTCTCCTACATTTTACTTGAGACCTAATGTTATCCTCAACCCCTTTAAACCCTTGAAATGAGGGGCTCTTACTGACTCGCGTGACAGGACATGCATCCGCCATTGTCATAGGCAAAAAGGGTTGCCGTGGTATTTAGGTAGCAGGCAATCATTCAGTGAAAGGCAGACCTTGAAAAAACCAGAGCCAGTACCCAGTGCTGGATCGGCATGATTATGATGACTTTACGTGGCATAGGTTGCAACCATTTTGTGTCCTTTTAGGAAGAATTCAAAGGACATACATTGGTTACCACCTATGCCACATAAGGTCATCGTCATCATGTCGATCCAGCACGGGGTAGTGGCTCTGTGTTTTTGTGAAAATAAGCCTGGCTGTCTAGTCTATAACATGAGATTTACTAACTAAACATTTTCCCACTACAAAGGATAGAATCTGAGGGAAACAGTGTGTCTCTTGAATGGAGACTACAGTCATTTGCAAAAGTTCAAGACCTCTGTCTGTCACTGGGCCTGCATTACATTGTCTCATTGACTGATTACTTAACAGGATTTTTCAGTGGTGCATAACATCAGTGTAGTGCTATATACCCATTTGAATGAAATTTTTTTGCAGAGGCAGGTATTGTATGACATTTTGTCTGTTAGGCAGCTTGGGAAAAAAAGCCAGTCTAAGCAATCAGAAATAAAGGAGGGAACACTGAATATTAGACTGCTAACATGTCAAATCATGCAAATGTAGTAAAAAATGTTCAACCAAGGTACCAAGGTTACACATTGAAAATAAACATAAGATGCCATGATTGATTGGTTTAAGTTTGGTTTTCCTTCAGGTTAATGCATTTTCTATAGGTAGTCCTAAACTTTTGCAAATGACTGTATATAAAGCCCTAGAGTACTGAATTGAATATGTCATGGGTACAACTGTGTGTGTAAAAGGCATTAGCGTAGAACCAGCTCGTGATACAACACATGCACATACTCCATTTAGTTTGCACTACACTTCCTGGTTCAAAGTGACGTCACACTTGGGTACTCTGTAGCCCTCAACGAGGTTATGTCGGTAGTTGGTTGGGCTACACAGCACTTATTCCAAAATAAAACTTCAAAGCGATTTGCATTTTGGGTTAGAAAGGACCAGTCAAGTTCTCTTTTTCTTTTTAAACTGAATTTGCACACTGTCATTTTTTTAGGAGGAAGAAAGGCCTGTATACAAGAGAGAAGAACAAGTTATTTTTGAAGCAGCACTGTGCCATTGTTAACCATGTTTGGTGTGTGAAGGTAAGCATCATATGCTGTTGCTGTTACCAGAGGGCCATAAAGTATACATTGTTCAAAAGACATAATCACAGTAAGTCTTTCATATCTTAGCAGTGTATCAGTGGTAGTGGCAGTATACATCAGTGGCCATCAATTAAGCTTTGTTTATGTACATTGTTCACTCACGCTTTGCCATTTGCATTGCCTGTAACGTCGCAAGCAGTGTATAGACATTAGAACAAAGAATGTGCATAACTTATTAGTTATAAGATGCAGTAGCATAAATGGAATAATTTCTTCTTTGTGTCTTTTGTGATCTAATCCCAATTCTGTCCCACTAAGAACTCAAGTTCTTTTCTAAAGTGGCCCCAAAACTGCATGGGATTTCAGTCACTCATTATCCTGTTTGCTCCCTCTAGCGCGAATACAAAGCCAAGTACAAGCTGGCCGAGAAGAGCTTCCACGATTTCTACAGTGGACCACCTCCCCTGTTTGTCTTCTCCCCCGGAAAGAGAACCTGGAAGTGCAGCACGGAGCTGGAATCCTCCGGGGATGAAGACGACGATCTTCCCTTGTGTGAAGTCAAGAAAAAGGCTCAAGCCAAGCAGGTTAAAGATGCCAAGCCAGGTAAGAAGAGTACTGCTGGGGAAAATTCCCAGCTGACCGGAAGCAATGTTTGAATTTTGAAAAGGTAGCACAATACTGATTAGTATACTTGTTAATCTCTTGTCCATTTCAAGAATGTTGTTGTAGTTCCATTACATGATTGATACTTAATGTACAAGACTGTACTAACTGAAGATCTACTGAGTGTTTTTGTGTCTTCAAGAAAGAAACATGTTCATTTCAGTTCTCTCTGATCCAAGCCATATATGACCTGCTGTGTTAACCCGCCTTTGGTTTTACAGCACAAATGTGCACAAATGCCCACAGTCACTGGTGAGCATGTAGTTTCTATATGGAACTCAACCGTGCACAGGTTCAGTGTGCACACAGTAGACTGCCAACACAAAATGACCTTGGGTCTTTTGTGCAGTCCTCTTCACTGCACAATGATGCACATGAAACAGTGAAGCACAGTTGTTGGGCAGCACAAAAGTGCAATCTGATATTCCTGTGAGGGACAGTTGGTGCAGTGCACAACACAGCACAGCTGTGCTTCTTTAAGGTGTTCACCAAATGACCCAAAGAGTGACTTCAGCATAGGAGGGTTAATAATTGGATGTAAACACCCGGAGCTTGTGTTCATAACATGATTCAGCATTTCTGAATAAGCAGACATAAACTATAATATTTCATTTTCAGTTGCCAGAGAGAACTGAAAGCGATGTAACTTGCTGAATGTACTCAGCCATCTTCAACAGAGTTTCCTCAAATTGACTCAGTAGAGAATCTTGCCTAGGATATCCACTGTATTTCATCAACTCACAAGATTTTACCTGACAATTTTTTATCGTTGTTTATGTATTGACATATTCAGTCCAAATGATCTTTACTGTTTCATTGTTGCTCTCTGTTGGGAAAAAACTATATTATAGAAGCAAAGGCCAAGCAGAAGACATCACCCCCGGCCGAGCCGAAGAAGCCCAAGCTGACCATGGAGGAGAAGGAGGCCATCCGAGAGAGGATACGGCAGGAGAAGCAGCTGATCAAGGAGCAGTTGCTCAAGGAGCGAGCGCGGGCTAAGGAGCTGCTGAAGATGCAGAAGTTGGAGGAGAAGGAAGCCAGGAAGGAGCAGATGAGGAAAGTGATGGAGGAGGACAGGCTCAAGAAAATCAGGGTACGAGCAGAGAGTCTGGTACCTCTACTCCTCTTGCTAACTAACCTCTCAATCTCCAGTGACCAGGCCTGTGAGCTTGAACCGGAGAGAAACAGATCACCCGTGATTGGTATAGAGTTTTTCATGTGACGTCACGTGGCAGGCAAATGCAGTTCAGGAAGTGTGCCAGGTCTGCAGAAGCGCATATACTCTTAAATCTATGTATTTCTGTTGCCAATTTGATTTTAGTGAAAATGCTGAGCAACTTCAAAGCCATAAAAAATCATGTGACTGAAAAACCTCCATACGGTTCCATTTTGTTCCACTGTCCAGAAATGAGTTTACAGTCTCCAAATGTGATGTGCATTTGGAACAAACAAGATAATCAAACTTACCAAAATTTCAAAGTTCTTGGGGAAGTGCTTCAGGCCACAGATTGTTTTTTCAACAATTTAGCAATCAAGACTCTCATGTTAACTTCTGTGTTGTGGCTTCTAGGAACGAGAAGTTATGCGAGAAGAGAAACGCCTACAGGACGAGCACAGGAGGGAATTTAACCGCATGAGAGATGATCTAGAATGCGATGATCTCAAGGTAAGTGGGGCAGTTGTTACACCTGCAATTGTTACACCTGCTAGTGGAGTTGAACATGTTTTACCATCAAGTGGTACCTGTAGAGCAGAGTCCATTTTACATCTAGTTGGCGTAACTTGTTGCACATTGACATTTGACACATTCAGAGTGAGTGATGTTGTATACAAATATTCCACTCATTTCAAGCTAGTGTGGAGTAATACAGTGGTGGATGGTTCGGGGAAAGGTTCTTAGCAAGTAATAAATGTTCATTAAGATTCACCTAAGCATAGAATCACTGTGGTGCAATGAAACATCCTTTTATGTCGTCACTTTGTTGGTTGCTTAGCATTTATCTAGTCAAAGCTGCTTCCACCGCAGCGGAAGCAGCGGAACCATGCAACAGAGCATTGGCTTTGAAGACTTATATTTGTCACTTGTTTTGCGTTAGGATCTACCATGGCCATCACCTGTCAACATGAAGTTGCCTCAGGAATTATTTGGTGATGTTGTGGTGGTGTTGGAGTTTATCTATCATTTTAAGGATTACTTGGGCTTCAGCGAAGAGTTTCCAAATGGCGTCACGCTCGGTGAGTGTATGATATGCCAAAAACAGACAGTGTCTATGTTTTCATACAAGATTCTTGAACAGATTGCATTGTCAAAAAATGTAATCTGTTGAACTGATTAGGATGTCAAAAAAGTAGGGTTTCCGTGTACTTTTTTGGTGTTCGCTGGTAATGTTTTTCAGTTGAAAGGGCCCTTCTTCCGAGGAAGGAGAAAATGAATTGCTTTCAGTTCACTGTCCTTTTTTTTAAGACCACTTTTTTAAACCCCCTGGTCTCCCAGAAACTGAGTGAGATGGTCAAAATTCCGAGTGTCTTTGTGTATGCAGATCAAATTGAAGATGCGTTGCTCAGCAACAAGGTGGATGGGATGTACTATGACCTGGTCAACAGTCTCCTGTCGGCCATCTTCAGGATGCAGGAAGAGGAGGAAGAGGATGAGAAGGTGGATCTGAAGGAACAGCAGCATCACGCTCCGTCCGGTAAGAACCCGTGACCAGCCTTGAGTTTGCAAAGATCATCGTCATCCCAGCCAAGAAAACCCGGGGGAGAGTTGCAGTTGTCGGGGGGAGAACAACCCAGAAAAGTTTCCTGAGTGGGCCTGGTGATGAAGGATGTTTAAAGTCAGGGAACTGCCTCATTACTGCAACAGCTGCTGTATTAGTGCCATGGCCGACATTTATCATGATCGTTTACTATTCCCTCTTGCTGAAAAAATTAATGCTCACATTGTTGAACAAAAATATGTAAGCTGATATGGTTCTGATATAGTTATGTTGATTATTTTTTTTCTTCTCTTAAATTTCTTATAGCTGACCTGGCTGAAGCATTGTGTGACGATGACCCAACATACACTGCAATGACCAAAGCCGCCACATCGGCGTTAGTCTGGCCTCAGATACATCAAGGTACAGGATATGCTTTTGTCATTGTTTATTACGTGATCTAGTTCCGCTATGAAGGTCAGATTCAGGCACTGTTGAGGTGGACTTGTGAACATGCTTCTCTTACTTCATTTCACCCCCTGAACATTCGAGCAGTTGATCTCTGAGAATGAAAATTAGTACATTCATTTTATTAGATTCCGTATGTTTAGGACTTTCTCTTATAATGGTATTTGTATGTGTGTGATGAGCGGCTTGTTAATTTTGGTATCCCTGAACATTTCCACGCTTTCTCTTTTTCTCTCAAAAGTTTCATTTCGGTCCCTGATTATGCAATTTTGCCAGGTACACTGCTGCGCCAGCTGCCGGTCGATTCCACCACCATTTCCGAAGTCCTGCGCCTGCACTTCTTGTCCTCAGGCGCCCGGACGTCGTCTGAGAACACCAAGTGGCGGTACCAGCAGCGAGGTGGGTTCATTCCCCACGATGACCCTGGCCTGGAGTTCCGCATGCAGGACCCCGACATCCTCAGAACCCTCACCACTGGCAACATGTTTGACCTTCCTCCTGGTGAGTAACTGGACTAATGAGTGCGTAATTGTTGACGATAGAAAGCCCACAGAAATTGGCCAGATGTGTTCCAATTGCACCAGTCTCTTGAGTTGGCCATATTTAATTGAAAATGAGGTTACCCCTTTGTTTTTGGAACTTTAGAGTAGAAAGGAAAGCTATAACATAAAGTTTCACAACACACAAAACACATGAATAATTTCAAAGTGTGATTAAACTTATCCGCCCATTTTAAGCCAGATTTTAATGAAAGTGAAGCTTACATTACATCCAATCATAAAATAGTCTGGCACTATCCCATTCAACAGTGTACAGTTTATATAATGGACTAGGGAACAAGACACAGCAACAAAGTCAAGTCTTACTTACAAGCTACTTTGTTATAGTAATAATTTCAGCATGGTTACTGTACTGTCACAAAGGTACCCAGTATCGACAAGATGAATGGTATCAGCTCATATTCAGAATAATGTTCCAAGCCCAGTTAGATTTTAGGCTTCACAATTACTTGGATCCCAGGAGGTGTCTCAGTCAATTAGTATCTGGTGCATACTTCTCCAATGTAATAAATTTAGTGAAAGTGTCAGAACTGAATACTTTAAAATCAGATATGAAAGTGTGCATTGTGTGTGCCGATTGAAGTATTTGGTCGTTAGTACAACTAACGGAGTACATGCATGTGTATGAGAGCTACACTTCTAGATTGTTTTTAGACAATCTTCATTGAGTTTTTTAATTATTGTGAAAGGGTTTAATGCCTTAGATAGTTACTCAAAGTTGAGTGACTGATGCAGAGTTGAGGTAGATTTAGTTTATGATTACAGCTCTTGATTCTGAAACTAAACTATGTAATTTGAAAAATCCTATTACTTGTTAAAATGAAAGCATTTGAAATCCCTTGGTCCAAAGCGTCCAAGTTGAAGATACTTATGTCGCTGTGCGGCCAGCTCTTGACCTATGTGACCATGAGGGATATCATTGAGGAGAGCTTAGAAACCTTCCAGACATCTCGAAAGGAATGGCGAGAGCTCGTCAGGCAAGAGCATCGCAGAGAGAGGGAGGACGCAGCTGCCAAGTGAGACATGTTTGTGCGATTTATGAGCTCGTCGCTGTACTGACGACTTTCAGAATTTAAACGTTAGACTGAAACTTGTGGAGTTAAAAACTTGCCTTGTCTCAAATTTTTTGAACATTTAAAATAAGGACATGCTTTTGCAAGTAGCACAGGAGGCATGTGCTCTGTAGGAGAAAATCACAGGACCTGGGTACGAATAACAGGAGCCCACGTCTTTCAAAAGCTGTTTATTAACAAGCTTTGGACATATCCAACAAACAAGTTATAAATTATTTCTGTTCTTATGTTTACATTGTTTATACTATGTGACACCATTAACAGGTATCAAGATACATACACGTATGTATTGAATTTTTGTTTTGAAAGTCTCACCAGAAACTTTCAAAACCTTTCCTTTTCTCTGCCTGACAGGTTACCAAGCAGTTCCCAATCTCATAATTCGGAATTGGTTCCAGACATTAATGGTCTAGTACTAGGCTGTAACGTTCCTGTGCACAACCGTACCATGAGATATTTATCCTGTTCCAAAATGACTTGTAACATTTGCAGGTGGAAGCGGCGACTGGAGGAGCGAGCATTGGAGAAAGAGCATGAGAGATTGAGACGGGAGCAGAGAGATCGAGAGCGCGAAGCGCAGCTGCGTCAAGACCAACAGGCCAGTGCCGAGGCAGAAATTATCAACCTGGACAGCAGTTCAGAGACGGAGGACATGGATCAGGCCAGTAGACCGGCCCAGAAGAACGGCCAAAAGACAGAGGATGAAGCAGAGCTTGCAGACATCAATGCAAGGCTGGAAAACCTGAAGCCACTGCCCACGCAGGAAGAGCTGGATGCCCGACAGAAAAGGGAGGAGGAAGAAAACGCAGCCCTCAAAGCAGAATTCCACAAGAAGAATCGGGAGTACCGCCTGGAGATGGCCGAAGCAGCCACACGCTACAGCATTATGCCACTGGGGGAAGACAGGATATACCGTCGCTTCTGGCTGTTCAGCGCCATCCAAGGATTATTTGTGGAGCATGATCCGTCCCACCTTGGTGACATAGACCTCAACCCTGTTCCTCAACGAGTGGAGAGCAAGCCGGCTTTGCCTGTTGTAGGCTTACCAGAAGTCAAGCAGGATAATGTGGAGTGTGATAAGGATCAGGATACATCCACTAGCAGTAACAAAGAGAACATTGACCTGGAGGTTGTAAACGGGGTGATGGAAACGGGACCGACGGCGCAGCAGCAAGAGAGGCTGGTCAAGGAGCCCCTCCTGGTCAACGGCGTCATACAAGAGGCCAAGCAGGAACCCCAGGAAGAGCCGGACCCTTGCATGCTGCGCAGGAAGCACAGCAGCTGGGCTTTCTACAGTACTCCCCAAGAGCTGGAGGACTTGCTGGCTGCTCTGAATCGCCGCGGGTTCCGGGAGAAGGCCCTCCAAGAGGCCATCCTCCATGAGAAGATGCGGATCGAGGAGTCGCTGGAGGTGGTCCCCACCAAGGCCCTGAACAGTTCAGAGAAGGAGGACACAGCAGAAGGGGTGGAGGCGGAGAAAGACACCAAGCAGAATGGGGTCTCCCGGCAGGTGGTTGTCAAGATGAACAGTGGCAAGAAGGGCCTTGTGTCAGACAAGGCCAACGGGGAGGAAGCGTTGGAGTTACTTCTCAGGGAACAGATACTAGATGTTGAGGAAAGAGTCTGGAATGGCAGCCTGGGCATTATTAAGGTAAAACTTTGAGCTTTGGCTTTATAGACCTTTAGCATGACGCTGCCATGTTTGTCTTGTTTTAGACCCATTGGCAATAGTAATGCGACGTCACATGTTGATAAAATGGAACATACTAACTGTCTTTTCTCAGTTTGGTTTCATTGCTTTGAATGGAAGAAAAGCAAGATGGCTGCCCCATGATAGAGGTCTATTAGGAATGAAGTTGTATTATTTAAAAACTATCTTCCCAAGTTCCTTATTTTACGGGGAAACAATCGACAGCTGACCTGGGTAGTGCAGAGGTAAGCAAGGGTTAACAGAATGCCTCAGTGTTAGTGATATCATTTGGCACAAATACAATGCCATGGTGAACCTGATCGGTGAAATTCAAAAAGGAGATTCTAGATAAGAGCCTGAATCTTAACCACTTCGTGCCAGAGCATTTTTCAACGTTGAGGATGCTGGGCCAGCATGACTATCATTTTTTCCGTTTTCAAAATCCTTCAACATTTTATCATTTCATTTAACAGTCGTTTATAGCCGCACAGAGTAATTTTTAGGCACTACTCTAAGTTGACAGGTGACCTTCATTGATGCCCGAATATTTCAGCCAGGCCTGCAGCCTTGTAAACAGAGCCCAGATTGTGCGGTGTTATACAACTGTCTTTTGTTCACGAACCTGGCTCAGTGCACTGCTGACCTCTTTTCAATAGGGGCCAGATTAGCAGGCAGCGGTGCTGTGTGGCTCATCGCTGCGGTGGTGGAGAGCTTTTGTCCCCGGTGGTAATCCGCTTGCTCTAAATGCTCCAAACCCTGGTATATGGTTTCAAAATAATGCTGGATTATCACCACTTTTGAGAGTGAAAAATGCCGGTAATGCCCAGCAGCCTGGTCTTTTGCTCGGAGTACGGTCTTTTGTTACAGAGCCCTGTTTCCTTTGTCTGAGTTCGGAGACCCCGGCCACCCATATAAACCATACGTCTCCGATCCCGGAGTCCCCGGCAGGAAGTGGTTAACATTTGAATCTTCCAGTACTTCAGCCCACTTTGAAGTCACACGCTTCGTCTCATTTGTCCTTTCCATCCTTCAAGGTGGAGAACCGAGCCGAATGGATCAGCGCCATTGAGCAGGGCTCCTACGTTCGGCAGTGCCAGCAGATCAGCTGGGGGCCGCTCTACGCCCGGTCCTTCCTGGACGACAAGGATTTCCTCAACATGTCCATGCCGGACCTGCCCAAACTGGAAGACGAAGGGGCACCGGCCCAGGCAAAGAAGCACAGCAGGTCTGTATCAGAAGTGACCAGCCTAAGCCTTCGTCTTGTGTGTTGATCTCATGGTTCACAGAGGGTCAATAGTTCAATGATACTCTTATGTCAAATATTTGGTGTCATACCTTAGTGTCAGACTTGATTTATACGACTTGGTCCCATATATTTTCCTTATCACACATCAATATGTAAGATATGTTAGATATGTTAGATATCAATGACGAGTGTAAATTGTCCTTTACTAGATTTGCATAATAATGTGAGGCAGGACTACGAGTTTGTTGAATCTATATTTTTTGGTCTCTGCAAGATCAGCCTCTTAGAGCATGCCCCAAAAATCCGCAAAATGGCTTCTTAAAAAGACAGGGTTTTAATAGCAAGTAAAACTGATGCAAGTTCCCAAAACAACGAAGATAAGGAAACTAACCCAAAACCTTAGAAAACAATCATTGTCTCCAAGAAACGATTGTAACAGGACACACATACTTTTTTTGTAGTTGAAGGGACGAACACTCTTTTACATTGATTTTATGGGGGATGAAAATGTCCACACAACTTGATCCTGATTTGCCGAACAACAGAAATGTTCCCTTAACACGGTGAAGGCCTGCCCGTTCCAATTTTCTGTAGATGCAGTTCCTAATGGAATGCCACCATAACATGGGGCTTCTGTCTTGAGCTATTTAGTCAACATCTAAACGTCCAAGCGTTCGAAGGATGCAAGTGAATATGGATGAATGAAAGTGAAACATGGTACATCTGAGCCACATAAATGTGACCACCACACCAGTAGCCATCCGATTTGTCGCGGTTTCTAACATTTTTAAATTGGGAGTTTTTGTTTGTTTCCCTGCTGCAGACTAGCTGAGCTTCAGCGGGCTGATGCCACTGGGTCGCCTTCCTCCACCCGTTGCAGCACCCCAATGAACTCTATGGACAACGTGGTCAGAGACCTGGCCTGTGCCTTACTTCAGGTGTCTCAGGGAATCGATGCCAAATACTTGAAAGCTCCCCTCGGTAAGTGGGGGGGTAGTCACCGAGGAGGAACTTTATCAGAGAAAGCCCAAGTATTCAAGAGAGCTGAGAATCAACCGAACAACCTATACATAACCTCATCTGTGTTCTTGAAAGCACCAATTATCACATCAGTGTTACACGGAAAGAGAAACTCCCACGAGTGCGAGTTTTTTATCAACTCTTTTCCCCTGCGCTCACTTTTTCCTTGGATCAACATGTCCACAAACAATGTACAAAGCATTGTGAAGTTAGGAGTTTCCTTTTTTTACCGACTTTGCGGTTTTGTGATTGCTATTTTCTGTTGTTCATGTGCAAGTTTTCACTCGTGCTTCTCTGCAACAGGGGTGGAGGATACTGGACGCTATGCAGGCATCAGAAAGAGCAAGAGGATGCAAGAGAAGTTGGAAGGAAAGAAAGAAGAGAGCGGAGACGAAGACGAAGATGGTGAGAACCCTGGCACATGTGCATCTAGGACACTGACTTGGAATAAGAGTCAAAGGGGTTCTTGGCTATTTGAAGTTTTGTCTCCGTTGCCAGGTTGCTTATCTCATCCACTGGAGAATTTTGGGGTTTGGGTGTACATGTCAACAGTGTTTGTAGCCACGGAAACCAATTGTTATGGCATTACTCCACAAAATGAATCTCCACTAATGAACTGTAGAAAGGAATTCTACGCCAGGGCTTTGTACAGTGTATTCGTTAGTGTGGAATTGTGGCGTTCGTATAGGCCCACGTCCTGTTAATTAGGATTTTGCTGTCAGGATTATCACAGTGTTGTGTGCTGATGCGCCAAAAGCAGGGAACAGTAATCGTAATCTTCTGCAGAACTCCATGGTCAACTGTGCATAAAATATGTCAAGCTAAATTAGTCATGTATTGAAGTAGCATCGTTGCAAGAGTCTGTTGGGCCTGAGGTTAGAGCGCTTTGTTGTCAAGTGTTGCGTGCAAGAATATCCTAATGGCTTTCACAAGGTCGGCTGAATTCAATAGCTCTACTCTGGCAAGGATATCCCATGCTGGTAACTGATACGGCGTGTGATTATCCTAAAAACTCTCCTCTGTGCACTCCCTGCAGACTCAAGCTTTGACTTGGGAATAAAGTCAATTTGTGCCACTGAGTTGGAACAGTGTAGGCCCCAGTCATAATTTGTAGCCTTTCCAAATTAAAAGGCAGTGAACGTCTGAACCCGCTGTTTCTCCCTCTCCTTGCAAGCAGACAAGAAGCCGCGCAAGACGTGCCGGGAATGCTGGGAGGAGTCCCTGATGGCCGTCACCAGCCTCTCCCAGATCTTCCTGCACCTGTCCACCCTGGAGCGCTCCATCATCTGGGCCAAGTCCATCCTGAATGCCCGCTGCCGCATCTGCCGGCGCAAGGGCGATGCTGAGCAGATGCTGCTGTGCGACGGCTGCGACCGTGGCTTGCACATGTACTGCCTGAAGCCACCCCTCAAGGTCAGTAATTGGACAAGATGAGTGAAGGGCTTTTTTTAATCCTATCAGTATGTTGTTCTTGTTAAGCTGCAAATCTTACACACTGCGTGCACACTGCCCCATAGCCTTGTGTGTCTTGATTTGCGGAAATGGAATATTTTCTAAACAATCCATGATGCAGATTGAAATGGTTAATCTTGTTGACTGAATTTGAAATTGTTGGCTTTGGAATTCCATCCACAGAATCCAATGCAAACCTTTTTGTATCACTGAAAGAAAAAAGTATAAAAGCAAGATATATTAGATATACTGAATGAGAAGAATAGATTTAGTTGAATGAACCTTTTTGTTTTGCAGAAAGTACCTCAGGGGGAATGGTACTGCAAAGACTGCACACCCAAAGAGCGAAGTCCAAGGAAGCAACGTCGGACAGCGATGGAGAAGAAGAAACAGGAAGAAGACGAGGAAGAGGAGGATTCCTCGGAGGAGGAATCTTCAGAGGAGGAGGAAGAAGAGCAAGCATCATCTGACGAGGAAGAGGAAGAAAGTGAAGAGGAAGAAAGTGAAGAGGAAGAAAGTGAAGAGGAAGAAGAGGAGGAGGACATGAAGGAGGAAGATGAGGATGCCGAAGGTAGCGAAGAAGAGGCCAGCGATGTCGAGATGGAGAGTGATGACGAAGAGTGAGTGTGCCCCCACCTTGCATTGTGTTTAAGCTCAGTGTGGTTGGAGCCGAGCTCGTACTTGCCCAGGTTTGGAGGATTAGATGCTTCAAACTGCACTCAGCTGCTGCACTGTTTCTAGGTGGCTTAACCACTTACTGCCGGGTGGATTTTTCTTGAGCAAGACAAGAGTCCAGGTCCTTTTCAATATTTTCCATTTTCAAACTTCTTAAAAAATTCATCATTTCATTTAATGGCCGTTTATACCCACATGAAGGACTCTTTGTGCATTACTCTAAAGCTGACAGGTAACCTTATTGACTTTTGAATATTTCAGCCAGGCCTGCAGCCTTGGAAAAAGAGCCCAGATTGTGCGGTGTTACTTAAGATTCTTTTGTTCCCGAAACTAGCGCAGTACACTGCTGACCTCTTTCAATAGGGGCCAGATTAGCATGCAGCGGTGCTGTGTGGCTCATCGCTACGGTGGTGGAGAGCTTTTGTCCCCGGTGGTAATCCGCTCGCTCCAAATGCCTCAAACCATGGTATGCTGTTTCAAAACGACGCTGGATTATCTCCACTTTTGAGAGCGAAAAAATGTCGGTAATGCCCAGCAGCTCAGTATTTTGTGCTGAGCACGGTCTTTTGTTATAAGGCCCAACTCTTTTGTCCCAGTTCCGGGCTCCCCGGCTCTGCATATAAAGCCTATATACTCGAAAAAGGGTCGCCCGGCAGGAAGTGGTTAAACAGCATCACAATTGGTTTCCTAAATGATCAGTAGCGTACAAGAATAAGTTAGGAAAGTTCTTGGGTTCATCTCAGTAAGGAGTAAGGTTCATCATGGAAATGCAGTGGCTCATTAATCACTGTGCACCTCTCATGACCCTGGTTTGAACCCCCACGCACCTTGTAGGTCTGTCCTTAGGTTTTTTATCTGAAGGCTGGCAATTGGCTACTCCCATTGACTGCTTAGTATTGGCATTTATTGTGAATTTGTAGTGCATTTACAAAAATTGTCAACATCAGACCTGTGTGTGGACAAGGTATATTCTCTTCGCATCTGCGGGTGATGTGCGGTTATGTTGGTTGCCCGACAATAAATGTCTCGTCTCCTTGGTGATCTTCCTCTCTGCAGCATAGACCACCTTGACATCTGTGGGGGCTGCGGGCACGGGGGCGAGATGGTCCTCTGTCGTAAATGCCCCTGCGCCTACCACGCAGAGTGCTTGCAGCCGCCCCGCCACAAACCTCCCCAGGCGAAATGGCTCTGTCCAGCCTGTTCTCTAAAGCGAAGGCCCAACGGGTAAATGACTGATCCCTTCCCTCCCCTCCTCTCGCTGTTTTCAGCCTTGTCCGCATGTGACAACGCCCTTTTCTTCTCCACCCTTTACCTCAGCTAGCTCTCATGTACCACTCTACCGATGTCGATCTAAATGCATACAGAATGCGTAATCAGTGATAATTCACAAACGCCTGCATCCCTGCATGTAATAATGCTTTTCTTCTCCTTTCAACACCTTTCTCTGTTCATGATTCATGTTTTCCCGTAACTGAAGAAGTCCAGGTGACATTCTGTTGTCTGACATGTGACATTGCATGGTACCAGAAAAGTGTTAACCCCCAAACAAAAATAGCATGTTCGTGCCTTCTCCAGTAAATGTACACAGAGCAATTGGACGGCGTGCGTACTCCCTTGCCCTAGATGCAGGATTACTTGAAGTCATTCACTTAGGGCTATACATCCTTAAACTCCATGGGTCAACAGCCCTTTTGCATTCAAAAAATCATGATTAGCGTCTGGTAACCTGTAATAAAGTGAGGGGTCAAGCGCTGAAATTAGCGCCAGGCTGTTACTGATCCTGTCTTCACGAAACGCCTTTCAACAACCTTTTGTCACATTAAAATGCCTGTTTTTATATGTTTTCCTACTTACATTTGCAAGTTTTGAAAAGAGACTTCTGTTATTTTCATGAGTTCCCTTTGCATTTTGGCACGCTGTCGTGAAATTACGTGCGCAAAGCTCAATCCATTAAAGCAAAGCTGCGCTGGTTCTTGCTGCGCTGCGCCCGTGCCAGAAAACGTGTAATGAAAATGTGCCAACCAGTCTACACATCCCGGTTGATTACGCTTCATTGGCCGTACACACACGCAGGTCGAAAAAACATCGATGTTACAAGAGGATTTCCGCAAGATAATTCACAGAACTTGGTCTCTTCTCTGTGTGTGTTCTCTGTGTTCAGGAGTTTACTTTTAGGTGGGTTTTCTCGTACTTGAAGCGAGCATGTTTCCACAAAATTTCCTGCCGCAGCACGACGTTTATCATCCAGCTGTCGGCATGCATCATGCATGCTTACCTCGCGATACACGGACATCGTTGGCCAGTTTGCCATCATGATCACCTGACTGGCATTGTGTGAATTGTACATTATTGTAGTGAATTTTCTACCGTAGAATTTTTTTGCTAGGATTAAGACCGGTTTTTATCACTTATTGAGACAATTTTTGGATGCTTTTGTACCCATTAATGCCATTTCTGACATACTGACCTTATTCTTGAGAGGCATGCAATCGGAAGCAGAATTCTTATTTTTTGGCCTTATATGACTTCACTTAAAATACCTCCCGGGTTCAGTGAAACAGCTCCCAAAACCCCCTGAAATTTAAAAGGGAACAGGGCCTTGTAACAAAAGACTGTACTCGGAACAAAAGACCAGGCTGCTGGGCATTACCGACATTTTTTCACTCTCAAAAGTCGAGATAATCCAGCCTTGTTTTGAAACAGTATTATACCACTGTTCGGGGTATTTAGAGCGAGCGGATTACCACCAGGGACAAAAGCGCTCCACCACCATAGCGATTAGCCACACAGCACCTCTGCCTGCTAATCTGGCCCCTATTGAAAAGAGGTCAGCAGCACACTGAGCCAGGTTCATGAACAAAAGAAAGTTATATAACACTGCACAATCTGGGCTTTTTTTACAAGGTTGCAGGCCTGGCTGAAATACTCGGGCGTCAATAGATTTTGTCTGTCAGACTAGAGTGGACACCAGACAGTCCTTCACGTGTTTGTAAGTGTCCAGTAAATGAAGATAGGAATTTTTAAAGAATTTTGAAAACAGAAAAAAAATGATAATTATCCCGGACCAGAATCATCAGCATTGATAACTGCCCCCGGCAGCAAGTGGTTATTAACGAGGACCCCTGGCCGTGACCCGCGAGACTCTCGTCACTTCGCTCCCTCCGTTCGCTTTTACAAAATTATCCTGCACTAAAATATGGCTGGCTATAACACTGATTACAACCATGGCCTGCACTAGCAAATGGATTCCCTTCTGGGGTTTGTTCAAATTTTCTGCGGGCCGAACTTCCTTTTTCACCGTGCTTAGCTTACAAAACAGTACACAGGGGAAGGCTCAACGCACTGTCTGTCTTTGCCACTGGAAGCACATACTGTGGCAGGTTGAATATCTCATCAGTCTCCATGAAGTCTCTGTGTATTTGTCCGTCTGCTTATCTAATGTCCTATGCATGCCTCGTTACTTTCTAAATCACGTCCATAAGCAGCTAGCCACTTCAATTTCAGTTCACTTATGAAACAACAAGCATCAGCCTGCTCAGCTCACATGGCTGATTTTAAGAGAGATATTGATGTAAATGTGAAAGCCTTGCTTCGATATTATTTTTCTATTCCCTATTGTGTATGAGACAGCAGAAAGGCTCAAACCTACGAGTCGCAAGTCTCCAGTTCTACCCCATCCATTTTTTTTGTTGCTAGTCGGCAGTGTTGTGCGCTTTGTGCTGCAGCTGCCGGGAACACCATAGAGTCTAATTAGTCATGAAATCCAAATTGTTTCCTATGCATTAAGTAGTCCGTCAACTGTCAGGCCTAATACGCGTGAAGGCATGACAGAACCCATTACTTACTAATCCATTTTCTTCACTTTAGGGTCGTTTTGCTCGCAAAGCTCACAGACTTCTTGCATGGGCCTTTCTGAAACCGTTCTCCTCAAATGCTCTGCATTCAGAATTCCCATTGCACCCCCCCCTCCCCACACAGGGCCTCTGGGAGTGATGCCCACGACGACACCTGTACAAACTGCGGCCATGGCGGGGAGCTGATCTGCTGCGACACGTGCCCCAAGGCCTTCCACATGGAGTGCTGCAAGCCGCCATTGGCCCGCGTGCCCAAGGGTCAGTGGAGTTGTGAAGTGTGCAAGAAGGCCTCAGTTAAACAGTCGAAGAATCCGCGATCGAACAAAACAAAGGGTAGGTTTTCTAAAAATTCACCGTATGTCATTTTGTGGGCACTTTCAGGGCATGTGACTTCATACATTTTGGGGGAAGGGCTGTTGCCTCATATGGAAAGAAGCAGGTTAGCAGAGTTGTTTGCTATTTTGGGAGAATGTAGAATTTTAAGGAACCTGATTAATGTTGATTCAAATTTAAGCAGGGTCCAAAGGGTCATGGAAAATCCTGAAATATCCCAGAAAACAGTTGTCCAGGAGAGTTGTGAAATTCTGGGGAAGTGGAGAAAAATTGGGTGTTCTGGAATCCTGTTGGAGAAAACTTATCCTGGAAAAGACATGGAAATCAAGATCCTGCAAGGGTTATCTTTGATGGCCACTGTTGATGTGATAACAGAATAATGATAAATTAACAGGCTGTGTCCTTGCTGGTCAAGTGTCTGGTTCTCTCTCAGGTCATGATAACAAACAACCTTTCCTTGCAAAATGGCTTGGATACATGGTCATATTTTAATCCTAGAGAGTCCTGAACCAGTCATGGACTTCGACTTCCAGATGTTCTGTGGGAACCCTGAAAAAGTGGCATTTTCTTACTGGCACAACTAAAATGTTTTACAATGCCTGGCACAAATCCGTAATGTAGTCACTGGGTATCTGTCAGTAACTTTGATTGATTCCACAATCAATGCTGTCACTGAACCTTTTTCTTACTTGCTAGTAACACTTGTCACCCAATTTTAGAGAGTCTAGCCTCTGCTGCTAGGAGCTCCAACAAGGAATCAAGACCTAAGGGAGGGGCCAGCTCTAAGAACTCCACCCATAAGGGTGCCTCACCCAAGGATGCCACACCCAAGGTATCTGCCTCAAAGAACCCTCCCAAAACGGCATCGAAAGGAGGCAAGTCGCAGGCCAAGATGCCGGCGAGCGGAAAGGGCAAGGCGGCATCAGCAAAGACGCCCCAAGAGGCCAAGCCTTCCAGGAGCCAGGCAGAAGGGCGGAGCAGCAGGAGGCAGTCGGCGGACTCGCGGTCCTCCACCCCGGACGTGGACGCTGGGAAGCTGAATATGATGAAGGGCGTCAAGGTAGTGCTGACGGCAATAAACGGAGGGGGCAAAAGGTTGCAGCGATCAAGGAGCCAGTCGCTCGATGGTAAGGAGTACAGAGATTATAATTCTTGAAGAGGCTTCTTTATGTAACAAAGCCCCCCCACCCCACATCAGAACAGTTGAATCAACCAATCTATACTTGCCGGTTACTATTGTCACAGGATTAGCCATTTTGGATTCAGGTACATAGGAAGATAAATATCATTTAAGGTTGCATTTTAATTGGTTACTATTGTCTATTGCACAAAGCTTCACTATAGTTTGTTGCTGCACAAGTTAAAACCCCAGCCAAAAAATTGTCCAATTTGGATTCTGCCTGAATAGCATCAAATTTTGTTCATTTGTGTGGTGAAATGTCCAACTTTTTACAAACTATTATAGAAGGTTCAGCATCCGAGGATTCAGGGCCCTCATCTACGTACCGCAGGCAGTCTTCCAGCGGGCGCGGCAGCCAAGAAATGAGGCAGCTGCACCTGTGCGAGGAGCTCCTGAAGGAGTTGGTCAAGCATCCAGAGTCCAGACCCTTCCTCTCAGCGGTCAGCAAGAAGGCAGTGAGTGGTCACGTTTGGTCTAGCAGAGAGATACAGTAGATTCCCATTATAGCGCTCTCAAGGGGACCTAACAGACTTGAATGTTATAACTGCACGGCACTGTAACCGACTGGATGGACGCGCAACATGTGCACATGTACTTGTACATGTATGTCATGTATGTGAATGTCGTTTACATGTACATGTATTGGCAGATGTATGCACCGTAATTTTCGGAGTATATGCCTTGTATCCGAATATCTCGACGTTTTCTTGACGCCGATAAAAAAACAGTACCAGATCTCTTCAAAAACCACCACAGGACCTTGTGCATGCTGCATCGCGGCACACACACTGCATCTACACCCACTGCGACATCCTGACTGCTACTGCGTACCCATTCATGGACAGTCCAGTCGCTGACTTTTCCCAATAACCGTGTGACCACAGAAAGTGATATGTCATTAGAAAACCCAAGTGAAAACAGAATCAACCTGAAAAGACGAGATGTGCTACACGAAGTATTTGTGCCCCAAACCACGCCACGAGAATGAATAAAAGTGGGAAATAATCACTACAATGTCACCACAGTAAAGCCACGTGGGCATGGCTCACCGTGGTGAACACATGCTCACGATCACGCTGCGGAAGTCCCAGTGCATGTCTGCACTCTGTGTGATCGCTAAACTACTGGTGTCCATGATGGCTGGCCAATCGATGGCCTTGTGATGCGGTTTCATATGCGTTGATTTTCACAGAATCTGATTTTCCAAGGTAAAGAACGCTGTAACCGGAATCATTTCACATGCCTTACGTGGTTCTCGGGTCAAAAATCATGAGCGTTATATCCAAAAAAGCGTTGTAAACGGGAGCGCTCTTACCACAGAAAAATGTACACAGTGAATGGATGTGCAGTTGGGGAAATGAAAATTCATGTAGAGTGTTATATCGGTAAGAGCTTTGTATCAGGGAGTGCTATAACGGGAATCTACTGTAGTGAGATAGCCACTGAGAAATTACGAGCGGGATACCAAGGAAAATGCGCAGCTGGTGAAAAACCAAATAGCAGTTCATGTAAAAGGAATCAGATATTAAATAGGAGCATTGAAGTTAGGTATGGTTTGATATTATATATGCACGTATTTGAGGGTGGATTGTCAATTTTACCTCCCCAAGGTTTTGGAAGTTGACAAAGTAAGTTTTTCTCATGAGAGGAGCTAATATCAGCTAACCACTTGAAGTAAACTATGTTATATTTGTATTACCACGCCTCATGCATACTCATTGGCTATTCAAATTTCAAGAGCAAGGGAAAAGTAGCATAGCCCGCAGTGCTTAATTTACATGCATTTATTCGTGTGCAGCATAGCCCTGTAGGTGTTAGTGTTCCATTGAATTGTTCCTGGGAAACAGATCAGTAGATTCGTGTATTTTTGACTCGTGAGTGGATCCGTGCATACACACCTCGGTAACAACAAAGTAGTGAATGGCAAGTGATTGTGAATTGACCAATGATAATTTGGCTCTCATTTATGAATATTTGAGTAATTTGAGTAATTTTCATTTTAGTAATGAGTGATATGGTGTGCACATTGTGTAGAATTACCCCTGCTGGCAGTGAATAGAGAAGCTGGTGGTGTAGATTTAAAGTGAGTGCCAAGCGCATAAAGAGGGTAGTTTCCTGCAGAAATTTGTTGCGAACCTGTGCACAGTCATGGTGGTTTCCCCAATGAAGGGATGGCATTGCTATCTAAAATCATTCCATCTCTTATTCCTAAATAGAAATGATAGAATGGATATTGTTTCAATATTGTGCCAAATTTCTGGTTTATTGCTTTTATGTCAAACATGACATATTTACTATTTGTTTGTTTGTTTTTTTCTTTTCAAAGTTAGGCAAAATGAGAAAAACAATAAGTTAACCTCCTTACACAGTTGACAGTTACACTTTCTCTTCAGTTTAGCTGAGTGAACTGGAGTGAAATAAGTCATGGTAATGCCTCCTCTCTCGCAATTACTGCCAGGTGCCCGACTACTACAAGATCATCAAGCGTCCAATGGACTTCGCCAGCATGCAGACTAAAGTCAACGCCATGGAGTACCGCACGGCCACCGAGTTTGTCGCCGATGTTCAGCTGATCTTCACCAACTGCCAGCAGTACAACCAGCCCTGGAGCGACACCTACAAGTCAGGCACCAAGCTCAGGACATTCTTTGAGAAGCGGCTGAAGGAGATGGGCATTGGCGTCGCCGGCGGCAAGGAGGGCAGAGGAAAGGACTCGCCGTCAAAGAAAGAGCAGCCGCCCAAGAAGAAACCCAGACGGAGATAAGAATTAAGGACTCCTCAGAATCAGGGCCATGAAACGCTCAGAAGGCAAACGCTCTGTGTGCTGCAGTTCTTGCACAAGTGTGACTCATAGGATCACTTCACTTGAGTTGCTGACAGATGAAGACATTCAAAATGTTGGCAACTCGTCATTTCACGTTACCACGTGCGGAAGTAGGGTTGCTGCATGCAAAAATGGGAAAAGGCACTCCAAGGGCATTTTCTTTTTCAGGTCAAGTCTGTAATCTTTGCTCGTTAACCGTACTTGGCCTTCTTATGGAGTATTTCAGTTGTAACATGACTTTTTGCTTGTGTAGAAAAGATATGAAGGTTATATGAAAAGGTAGTAGAGCTATACACTGTACATTCCCGTTAGGTTTGGTCCATCCATTTTTTTTTTCACTGATGTACAAGTATTATGTAGTAAATTTTTGAATCACGTTCTTAAATTCTAAAATGGAATGGGGCAGTTTATGGATGCCACCAAAAATTCACTTTCAAGCACTGGTTATCTAGTGAATAACATAGAAACTGCAATCACCAACCATAATGTGAAATACATATATTATGTACCATTTAAGAAAATGTTTTCATCTTGATTGTTTTTGTACGGGAATACATTCTCCAGAACGTGCTATGTACTACTGACCAAAATAATTTGTGTGTAAGAGACACTGTTTTCATCTGGTTTGGCAAAGTTTTTCCAGCCACTGTTAATTCAGTTGTAGGAAAATGGTTCATTTGTGTTAACAGGGATAATTAAAGGCAGCCTAGCAATGGCTCTTCTGAATAAATAGCGCCCTCTATAAGCTAGGCATTGTGGACATGCACACTGCTGGGAAGCCATTTTGATCAATTTCCAAAGGTAGAATGGCATTTAGAGGCAAATTGCTTGAGTGTCAGCCCAAAGGAGACTTTGGAGATATTTGGTGGTGGTAAGCACAGCGTTCCCTACTGACGGGCTCGCTGTCATTTGCATCACGTGGGACTGGTATGTTTGTCCCCACCAAGCATCTCAAAAAGCATCCCGTTGGATTTGCAGACTCAAATGTACTGGTGACATGAGTCGTGATGTATCGAGCGAAAACATCCTCAGTAAAGATTTAAACCATCTACTGCATTGACTGTGAAATTTGATGCACAGAAGAGTGATAAAGCCAGATTTAAAATGTTTAGTCAAAAAATGAATACTTAAGGTGGTGATTTACTGTGTTTCTTGGAACAGATGGAAGTTCCCTTGTAAACCAAGATTATCCAAGCACTTCTGTTCCTAAGTTGTAAGAATTTCTAAACATTTTTGAACTTGTAATATAACTATTTATCTCAATTTTTGTATTGTTCATCTAAAAAGTGTATTAAATTCTGACAGCAGTTATGAGAAAGGGTTATTAAAGACGAGTAATATTAAAGTTAACAAATAGTGTTTAATAAGTATTAACAGGTGTTATCACAAACATTTTGTTCACAAACATGATGCAACAACTTTCAGGTAATTTGTTACATATCAGTTTTGGGTGTGCAAGATTCTCATTTTGGATTTTTGTTCTCTTATTTTTCCTTTTTTGGGGGGGGGCTGGGGTTTTTGGTTTTTTTTTTTTGTTTTGTGGTATATTCATATTTAGTTGTTGTTTTTTTTATTTTTTCCTGGGGTTTTTGCATTTCTAAAGTCACATACTACTCCTTTGTTTCCTTAGCTTGACAAGATAGGCATAGGAATGGGGAAACACAAATTGTAGGAGTTTAAAATGGAACCAAAAATGAACTAGCACTTGGAACAAAATGGAACAAATAAGTAAAACAAGAAAAGGGTCGGTTGAATTTCATAGAGCTGCTAAGCAGAAAATGAGTATCAGTCACAAGCCAAGTACAACACATGACATTTTAGCCAGTAACTGGTTATTACCGAGTAGATATTTTGTTCACCAAGTGACTTTTCATGCAGCTCTATCAAATTTTTCATGGAAAGGTACATGGGAATGTGGATTATTTTTTTGGCACTAATCTAGTCCTTTCCTTTGTGATATCCATGTTGAGATTTTCATTGTAGTAAAATCATGGAAGTTGGTAGAAGAGAAATCTGGTAAACTTCTTACCAAAACTGGGAGGAATCTGAAAGTTTCATACCAAAGTGCAGTTGGTAAGGAGATATCCCTGTATTGTGACTAGATGAAACAGTTTGGGTTAATACACTGTATTGTCATTTAAACATTATTTCACATTTCTTTTTCATTCTTATCTTTTTTTTTTACTTTCTTTTCTGTTTCAGGCAAGTTATTGAAGTAGTCTTTTATAAAACGGAGTACATGACTCTTGAAAGAGAAGCAGTTTAATTTAGTTTGCCTCACTATGTAAATAAAGAGCGATTAAAGGTGTCTTCTGTTTCCATAAACTACTCGGCCAATGTTGTGTAATTGGAGTGTTTTAGTTTCCAAAGGCATTTTGCTGTTGAATGTATTTGCTTGACAGATTTGCTTGAAAACTATGCTCAGTCATTCCTCCATGGCTCGGTTCATTGCTGCTTTCCGTTGGATTACAGTGTTGTTATGAAAACTGAAAACCAGCATTTGGGAAACATTTTGGTTCATCGTAGTTAATCGGAAATGAACAGGAAAGGTACACTTCCTACGTGGTTCTTAGTTTTGATTTCGCTGAATATAAATTGTTGATTCATTTTACAGGAACAGATTGGAAATGCACATTTTATCCTTGAGTAACCCTCTGACCCCTTAGGGTTTATGTAAAACTATATTGAAATTGAAGGATTGACGACTGTTAACAAGGTTTTAAAACAACTTTCAGAATTTGGGTAGAAAAAAATGTGATGGCCCCTCCCTGGATGTGGGTTGAAAACCTGGATCAGAGATGGTCCCCAAAGGATACCCCACGGTGTAGGCAATCAAGTTTTGGCAGGTCTTGTCATGGCTGATGTGTGATGGTTTAACAAATGGCCCCCACTTTGATGGTCATCCTGCTGTTGTTGCTAATGACACATGTAAAGCCTATATAATTTGAGACGGCTTCTCCAAGAACTTCCGCACAATCTTTGAATACTTTCAGTTCACTGTATTTTCCTCACCGCGTCTACCTCTGGTGATCCATCACCTGCAACAGCCTGATGGCATACAGTTCACTTCATTGCATGAATAAGCTTACTATTCCTCTGTACTTCCAAAATCTTCCTTTTCTCATTACTTTAATACTTCCAAGTTCCATGGACAAAATATCGACTTCCTCTAGCTCCGAGTCCTTGCACTGTGCTGGTGGATCCATGAGGCCAGCTTCCCTCCCTGCCCTAAGCAATTTTTTTATGATAAAAAACTTATTCCCCCATGCACATCCCCCAAGTAAAAAGGTTCTGAATCAGCTCTTGAATCCAGGAGTGTCGGGAAGGGGGGGGGCACGCCCCCAGCCCCCACAAATTCCTGGTGTCCACCCAGGTGCCTCCAACTAAGAAAACGAATTGACAAGGCTAATAAAAACTTGCTTGAAAAAACACACCACTGAAAGCTTGTGCCCCCCATGAAATCTCAGCTATGCTGAGGCTTGAATCTATTTCTAAAAGGGTTTAAACACTCAGTTCTTAAAAGAAACCTAATTGAAACAATTCTTGTGATAAAAATCACCCCACTGGGATTTTACAGAAATCTCCAGGTGCCCATTCGAAGCACCCCAAATTACTTTCGTCTTTGGTGTAATGTAAAATGTTGGCCCAATATCCACGGTGGTGTCTCTGACCTGAACAAATATTGATTGTTCAAACAAAATGGCAATACTCCAACAGTTGAAATTGAATTGAAGAGTGACATATTTTCAGCAGTAGAAAAATAAAGTGGATATGTGGAGTCAGAATCTCAGAAGTTGGGAGCCTAGCAAATTCATATATCTGCTGCTTGAATTCCGATGCCAAAACAAAGTCGGAAGTTTGAAAAGGGCAAATAGTCGGATGCCATTTTGAGGAAGCGTCTTGTTCATATTGTATATACCAGTGACGTTGGGAGTCAGTGCGACCATCATGCCGAGTGTTTATCATCTGTCAAATCTGCGTGGAGGACGAGGGTTACGCCTGCAAGTTTCGCTGAACGAGTTTTATTAAAATAGTACTCCAGAACGTCACGTGCGGATCTTGTTCTGGACAATAACATGCTGAACAATGGAACGAGACGTTAAAGGCTTATGTAGGTGAGATGATATGATCATAGGTGTATTTGGTACTGTAAGCATGGTAAGCCATTATGATTTACAATTTAGGCCTAGCCCAGCAATCAGCATTGCCCAGGTCTTGGTTGGACGCCAGTCTTCGTCACTGAATAAATACTGACATTACTGTGCATTACGACTGACGTCCAGGTTCTAAAAAGGGCTTGTGTTCAAGACAACCAAAAACTTGGTTCTAATTTGTTCTTGGTTTACCTTTTTGAAGAAACTGATTTCAGGTTTACATGCTCTTCATGACCTTATCTATCTCTCTGGGGGGTTAAATTTCAGAACGAACCATGGATGGACTGTAAAATCGAAGGAAAGTACTTTCAGAGATAATGTTACTGTTTTTCATGGTTGTAAACGTAATTCGAGTTGCAAAATGCACACACGTACATCGTATAGGAATCCGAGCTGCGTGTACACACTACGCGTGTGTGATAGCTAGTTAGGGTCTGTTGCATGCCTGCTACACGGAGGCTGTGAATGGTACCAGGCTTTAACCCGCCTGCCGATAAAAAGTTTCCGTTTTTGTCTTATCAGGGCCTTCAGACTGACTGATAACCCTATTACCCCTAAAACGTTCATATTTTGTTCTGGTTTATATTTGGGTTATAAATATAAATTTACGAGACAACCTGCTAGACCTATGCTATAAGAATAACTTCAGTCAGTGTAGCCGGCTTTAAGCAGGATGCTTGCACATGTTGTATGGGAATAAGTCCATCAATGATCTCTTTGAAGTGTTTCATTTGTTTGCAGATTCTTATTGATTAAAGATGTATAAATACACAATATTGTAGAGATCTGATTTATGTTAAAATTAAACAGTATCTTATCTTGATAAATGAGGCATTGCAGGCATGATGATCGTGATGCACAGGCAAGAGTGATGGTATAGATTGGGAACAATATGCAGAGTGCTAGCGCAGGCTGAATAATTGTACACACACACTGTACAAACTGCATGCACAGGAGGAGAACGGCTGAAAACAGCGTTACTTCCGAGTTTATTTTCCTGTTTCTGTCAGTTGTGATGATATGTAAAATTTCTTAACCTACCAGCTGTGGAAATAAGGATGCATGGGATTTACAGACGTGAAATTGGCTTATACATGTGTAAGAAGGTAGAAGTGTAGAAAATTTTAGTTGTAAAGTTTTTCGACCCTTTACATGTATATCCTGGACTCCCTCCATAAGGTAGTATGGTCAGGGAGTCCACCTGGGCTAGGTACAGTAAGGCATCGTCATGATTCATGATCATGCCTCATGTAGCCTACACCTGTAGTCTGAGTAACTTGAACCCTACAAATTAAACACTTAACATTTGGATATGAACGGGTGATAGTAGGGTCCAAGTACCTTGCATAGGTTTTGCTTCTATTGATTCATTTCTCTCAAATTAGCTTGTACCCCCAATCAAAATTCTCCAAATTCACCTCCAAAATGGTCCTTAAACTGTCTAATGCACCCGGCATAGGATCAAGTGAGAATCAGAGTTTTCAGTAAACTCTCCTCAATCCTCCAAAATCCTTCGGGTGGTTTTGGAGGATTGAGGGTGAATGGTAAAGTGCATGGCTGATTGTGAAGGATGCCATGAGTGAAGGTCGTGGGTTAGACCTTGTGTTGTTCCTGCTCAGTCGTGCATATATTCAGCCCGATATTTCTTTTGAATCAACCGCACTGCTCAAGAATGCCATTCGCACTGCCTCAACATAATGACAGGAATTGCCAGAGAATTTTGAAGGATTTAGGCAGTGGGCACACCTCCAAGTAACATTTTCATGAAATTTTGGAGGATTTCGAAGGATTTAGGAAGAATCCAATTGTTTTCACCCCAAATTGGAGGATTCTAAAGGATTGAGGAAGGTCCCTAGCTAAAAGGGCCTAGGGAGTTAGGGATAATGATGAAAAGGTTTACTCACATTTGGGAAGAAAAGAGAAATTTTCTCTTCAAATTGGACACGGTCTTCTCATCGAACGCGATGTCGCCATCTTGTTCAAATAGCAATTTGAACTGTACATGTATGTTAATGTCCTGCAAACGTCACAGCGCGCCAGCCTCTAGCAGACCATTCACACAAAGCATGCCGTGTCAGCACAAGAGTGCCAACGACTGATTCCTTAGTGCTGCAGTGTCTCTTGTACAGTTTTGATGTGATCACAGCTACCAGACTGAAGTTCAGGTGACGCATCACTGATTAACCATGTGCGATGGCAGTGCTCATATAAACTTGGCCACACGCACATTACGTACATGTACATGTATGTTATGTAAACTGGACAGCAAAAGAAACTTGCCACTTCTGTCAAAGGCCACACATAAAAATTCACACGGGTGCACGGGTATGCTGCAAGACCCCTTACTAATCTCATGCCCAAATCAAGTGATTATCTTTATAACAAAGAAGAAATTGACATGCACAGCAACTTGGTAACTGAATCAAAAGTCACAGAATGTAACAGAATGAGCCTTAAGTTTTACGCAGAAATCAATGTTACAGGATGAAATAAAGAAGTCACAATCATTACTTTTCAATAATGTGTATGCAGTGAGGATGGCATCCCTATACAGAAACTACTCATGGACATCATTTTGACAAAACAGGTGTTCACTTTGTCATTGGTTGTTTAAAATGTTGTCCATTCATGGATCATTTTTGCTTGGTGGAGAGTGCTTTTGTGTGGCCTATGACAGAAGTGGCAAGTTCCTTTTGCTGTCCAGTGTATATATGTACATGTACTATGTTTTAGTACAACGCACTCGAAGCCGCAGTATGCACATGGTTTTTTTCATCAAGTATAGCTAATTCGTGTGGCTAAATCCAAATTAAAGAATTCATACAACAACTAGGCCTATCAACTGTATGAGCTTTATAAATCTGATAAAATTACACATTGAAAACTTGATATTTTCCCAGGTTCATGAAGTTTGCTGAAATGTAAGTAATTTGAAACCAGCATTATCTTTCCTCATTACAGTTGCTTGGGTCCTGAGCAAGCTGAGTGTGTTCAGTTGTCATGATTTTATTTGTTCTTATAATTCAGATGTACATGTACATGTATCAAAATACATTTCGCATCGTTTGGCATGTATCATATCGTGACACAGGTGTATCGTTTCCGCCCTATTTACATCATTATAATAACAAAAAAAGACTGGAAAAGGCTGTGATTGTAAGTAGCAATCTGGACCACTAGCTTTCTTTTCAAGAAATTGTAGAGTCCATTACATGTATATCTATACAAAAATCTGTTGCCTTCTTTGTGGCTGAAAGAGAAATGTTCAGATTTATTCTTTCAAGTGCATTTACCCACTTTTCCAACATGCTCCATTCACCAGCATTTGAAATACCCCATGGCATTAAAGTCAGTTCTTTTGAGATAAGAAATTTACTGAAGATTTATAACATTGATCAATTTTTGGAGGTCAGTTTGGAGAGATTTGCCTTTATGCATGTTGTGGAGTGAGTAAATTAAAAAAACCAAATCATGTATAATGGTAGTCAGCATTAAAACAAAGAATTTTTTATTCTTCAACGTACCATGTACACGTATAGTGTATAACGAGGTTATATGCCCAATTTCCAGACACCCATTTTCCAGCTTTGGTCTGCTGAAACTTATTCGCGGAGCTGGACAAAAGTCTTGCAGTTACTTTTGTGTCCAAAACTTGCAGATTTTTACAGAGCACATACCTCATATTTTCAGGACGGGAAATCAGATTACATGTATTTCTGATGGCAGCACGGTCACTGGTTTAAAAAAAAATACTGTGATGATTGTGTAAAAGAGCGACAAACACAACATAGCGTAGAATGCACAGGCACAGTTTCTGTGAACTACGATCGGCAAAGAAACAGTCGTAGCCGCTCTTCGTGATTCCATGCGGTGGGTCCGCAAGTAAAATAATTTTTTTCTGAAAGATCTTCAAGTAAACTGTCTGACAGAACTATAAACCAAGTCTTTGCCCGTCCATCTTTATGAAAACAAAGACCATTTTCTAGATTTTGCAGAACCAGACAATTTGTGGAACCGGACAATTAATTGTACCAGAAGAACCAGAAAGAACAGCCCCACATGATAGTCCCTGACATTCTTAATACTATTTGGTGGTGTTCAGTTCATGACTCAAGAGGATATGCATAAACAGAAGTCTGTGCTCAAAAAAATGAACAGTGTCACATGTATACATGTTTACAGCAACGAACGACCAAACATGCCACTTTTACATGTACATTCCTAATTTTGCTCAAAAAGTTTTTGTGTTAATTGATAATATATATCATTGTTTCTATTAATTAGTCCCATAAAAGGAACTTGTTGAAAGGCATGAGTAGCCTATTCATCCAAATTTATTCACCAAAACTTTCCTTCTTATTTTCAGTTCAGATGCCCATCTTATGTTACAATACACACTCAGCCTTGAAACACATTTTGCAGGCATAATCCAAAATGATACAATGTACGTTTCATAAAAGTTTTTTTGCGGTGGTAGTGTGACATACAAAGGTGTCACAGTTTTTATACCATTGTATTGGGTAATGTTCCCAAAAATCATTCTTTCTAGCCTCTTCAACCTCCTTTTAAGTAGGTTTTCCCCACCGAAAAATGTTATGGGGAAAAAATCCCTTTTTGATTCACAACTTCTCCATACATGTACATGTAGATCGTTTTACTACCTTCAGAGTACACCAAATTCGTCATGGTACCAAATGAAAGCTTGTTTCATTTTCTATCCAATTCTCACTAGAATTATTTACAAGCACCAAACTCTCACACACAAAAATTAGGAAACCTGAGAATATGACATCACACATTAAAAATCAAAATGGCCGCGCCTGTGATCGGGATCACTCCATTGAAAAAAAAGTCAACAGACAATTCTGACTTGAAATTGCATGCAAGTCTCCCTGAAAAGTGTATCATTGAAAAGAAGAAGGTTTCTCCTTTATGTTGGTAAATATTTTGTGGATCATTTCTGCGTATTTGCTCTGGAAATCAAAAATTTAAAATGCCAGATTTAGTGTGGTGACTCTCTCCTGAGTTGATTATCCCATCAATGGATTTTGTTCAAATGCAAATGGACTCGGGATGGAGTACTGGTACAATAAATTTGCACGAGATTCAAGATTGTTAACATTTGCAACCATCTGAAAAAAAAACCCACCAAATTATTTGTAAAATAACAGAGTGCCCCTAAACTCAGAGAAGTCCCTTCTATTCAGAGACAATATCAGTCCCCCGAAAGAGGGAATGCCCCTCTAAATGGGGACTTTTTTTCAAGTGGGTTTGGTGATCCTAGTATCCTGGTATTCCAACAGATGTCCAAATGAAGCACGTCCGAGGTCATTCCACAGTGGCAGCAGGCATTCAAGTTCAGCCCTGTCAGTGTGACTGTATGCTGTTCAACTGCGATGAACATGTTTGAGCTTGTGAATGACCTCTCGAATAATGTTACCTTTTGAAATATTAAACTGGCTTGTTAAACATCAACCCTGGATGTCCCCATGAGAGTCACTAATGAAACAATCCTATGTATTACTAAACAGGATATACATCTACATGTAGTTTGGATTATTACATCGAAGTAAAGTCATCAAAGCCACCTGGTGAGCAGTTAATGATGGCTACCTACACCCCTACCTCTACCAGCACTCATCCCTTCGGCCAGGAGGAGAAAGTGTCACAGCAGCAGCTCTTTGTGGCCTTCTGCAACCATCTCCACCTGGGCCAGTGGGAGCTGGTCAGGGCATGCGGCACAACACTGCTGGAGAAATATGGGGAGGGGGAGTGGCTTGAGCCCAGCGTCAGAAAAGTGCTGGAGGCTGTAGTTGAGCATCCATTCGATTGCAGGTACATTGTACATGTAGTACAGTCTTAAATTTGTTTGAGTTTTTATGTACTGTAGCTCTTGGTTAGAGTCCCCTGAATGAAGATATTTATAAATTTGGAGGAGCCACCAAGATAGGGCTGGATAGCTCAGTTGGTAGAGCGCCAGTACGGTATACTGGAGGCTGCAAGTTCAAACCCTGCTCCCATCATTTTCTTTGCTCATCCTTATAAATGTTAGTTTTTGATTTACCCTTTGTTCGAAAATGTTAGTACAATAAAATTTTCTTTGAGGAATGATGTCCATTGTTTCAACAATAGAGTCCATGCAGGAACTGTACATGCACTGGGTTGCTACGAACATGTACATGTACTTCCAAGCATTTAATTATGCGGGACACAGTGTTAGTGTTCACATACATGTACCATCATATTTTCCTGTACCATAGGGGACAAGGCATTGTGCTTTCTAGTTTCACTGTAATACAGCAGTGTTCCATAGAGTGGAGTGGCACACTGCAGGAGGCACTGACTGACTGACCACCAAGGGCAAGAAATTCAAGCCACATACATGTAGTTGTTCACATGCATATGGCACCTTGTACATGAATGACAGATATTCATCTGAATGTGCACAAAACCATTGTGTCTTTGCATGGGAGCCAGGTGCACAGTAACAGCATTTGGTGCCCATCATATCTTACCCTAGTTTCATTCAGGAGAAACTTGCATAGTTCATTTGTTACACTCTCAGCCCTTCTCAGCCCTGATACTTTAAGACTTTCACACCTAGCATTTGACTTGAATCTGATTTTGTGTAGTTTGGCATCAGAGAGCGTCCCTTCAGCACACCATCTGGCTTGGTTGGCACTGCAGGAACACAGAAACCTAAGCTCTGACGTAGAGGTGAGTCACAGATGTCACCAACCAGTTTACAATAACAAAAAAAATGGTGTTTTTCACCCTAGTATTTTTCACCACAGTACCTTTATACTTACATTGTAGTTCACTCAATGCCCTCCAAAAGTTTCACTGGAAAGGAAACTGTGTCAGAGACCAAACATGTATGTACATCAGAGACCCTTTGGTGGACACAGTGCGATGCTTGGTATGAAGCATACCCTAGTAGAGTCACTGATGTGCAGCATCTTCACAAGAACGTTGAGTGTGCAATGTCATCATCAATTTTAATCCAGCAGCTCTAGTTGTCCATGGTGAGAGGGCCTTTGGACCTGGAGCCGATTGTCTGGACTTTTCTTTCCATTCTTCCATACCCTGTCGAAATCCAACAGTAATAATTGTTGCAATTTGTCGAAGTTCCCTCGGGGTTTGATGGAAAGAGGTGGTAAAAAAATTCAAAGTGCATGCATCGGCAAGCATTGCCAAGCATGCCAGCAGGGCCTAAAGTTTTCCAGGATATGTATTCACCATGGACATTATATATGTGCACGTACATGTAAGGTGTACATGTAATACATGTGCATGTAAACCTACATGTACATGTACCTGTACGGTATACTTTCATTGTGTACATTTTAATGCATGCTTTGTTATCAGCCAGTTCCTCTATCCATTGTAAACCAATCTTGCATTGGTTGGCTTTCTTTGCGTGAACAATCTACATGTAATTACGAAAAATTGTACAGACTACACAGTTGTTTATGTTCACTTCAATTTTTTTCTTGTTTCTTAATGAGGTGGCACTACAATCAGGGAGATGGTCTGCATGAGGTCTGGTTGGGCAGGGGAAACACTAGGCCTATGGTACCCAGTCAAGAAACCCAACAACATACATTGCAACTAAAATCTCCTTTCAGAAAATCTGCACTTGTCTTGATTTTTTTTTTCTGTTCAGGAGAGACCACCTCATTCTGTGAGCACACTGGTTGAGTTTAGGCTTCTTCTGCACAGTGCCAGCAGTTACGCCCCCACGGATGTTGCACAGGTACAGCTTCATGCGAGACTTGTTTCGGAAGAGATTTTTTTACCCTTTTTGAAATTCTTTGCAGCTGTAGCCATGGTACCACAAGCACTGAAGTGATTGTATTTACTTCTTTAAGTTAAATAAATTGTTTCTAAATAAAACCTCATACTATTTGAGGAGTCAAAGATTCGACCCACTTTTCATATGTTAACGCCCCACCTCCCTGGTACATAGATAAATCACATGTATCTCATTTGATTTTCATGGAAAGGGCAGTTTGTCCAGACTCTGTATTTGAATGGGAGGGCAGTTGCCGTATATTGTATTGTTTTGGACATTTACATGTATAGCACATTGTGTTGGCAACTGTCAGTATATTATATTCCCATCTTGTTTGTTTTCCGCAGGATGTGTACAACCTCTTCATCTACATCCAGGACATAAAGAATGCAGAGCAGCTGGGCAACCCACCGTTGCCCACCCCCCACGCGCCGTCCCTCACAGACAGGATCCGAGTCTTCCTGAAGGCTGTGGTCCAACGCGACCCCCACCTGGGCCACTCCCTCCTGGGTCACCTGGCACTCCCGGCCGGCTCCCGGCGTCACTTGTCCCACAACCGGGGCCTGCAGCAGGTGTACGTGGACTGCTTGATGGAGGACATCTCGGCACTGCGGCAGGCCCCGGGCAACAGGGAAAAACTGGTGAGCCGGGTCTACAAGGTCTTGTCCCTGATGGACCCCAGCAAGGAGATGGAGGACCTGCAGTTGGAACTGTTGTTCCTGAATCTGTTGGACCTGACTAAACCCCCTCACCAACTGCTGAGGTAGGTTAGATTTAAATCATTATCCATGGCTCATTTCAACTGTAGCGGTAGTTGTCACCACCAGTGGTAGAATTGAAAATATGATTTACAGTAAACAAAATAAATCAATTAACTGACCCTGAAAAAAATTGGAGCATTGACAATTTACAGTAATCACTTTTTTGGGGTTATGCTAAACAGCAAAATATAAAACAAAACTGTAAATGTAAACATTTTGTTAAGGTGCCAGGAGTGCTGTGTGCATTACGGTTACAGCCAAGGTAATTCTTGCATTACCAAACTTGTCACGAAGTAAAATAAGTGTTTTTGTCTGTATAACAATGACTTTGAGAGTTAGTTATTTACAGCTTAAAATGAAGCTTAGGAGCTCAGTTTTAGTCTCAATCTGTCCAAAGCACTCCACTGGACCACACAATTTGTGCTTCTAGGAGCTTTAACCAATGTAACATAATGGCAAGTTTAGCGTGGGTTTCAATCCAGCCAAATCCTTCAAAGCGGGACAGATTTATATAAAGGAAAGTTGAGTGCTGGGAACCAAAACACCATGTGACAGTGGTTTCAAAAGTGTGAGTGAAAAATTGCTGCCTCTGCTTACATCAGGATGGAATCACTGTACTCCTCCCTGCTGGGCCGAGGATCAGCCTACCTCGTCAGGGAGCTGTGCCGCATCGAGAGGCTTGAGCGGATCCAGGAGCTGAGCACCCAGCTGGAGGTGACCCACCCCAAGCTGGACATGCTGTCGCAGGAACTGCGGATCATGCTGCGGCTGGCTCGCATGGAGGACCGGGAGCTTGCCTGGAAGGAGATGTTCTGCCAGGCGCTGTCCAGGGAGAGACACATTCTCGCCAATGTCCTGGTCAGTCTTCGAGTCTGTCCATCTTTGTCTGTTTTTGGGGGGGGACACTGTTGAAAAAGTGGGGTTCTTTCCAGGAAAGGTCACAGCGCGGGAGTGGTGAGAAAGTGAGGAAAACGTCCCCCCTCCCCCTCGGAAAGAATGGGGGAAAAGTAAGGGAAAAGAACAGAGGAAAGAGGAAAAGCAATGAACCAGTGTCCATGAAAATGCTTCCGACTCGAACCTCCACGTTGATAGTTTGTCGGTCGGCTGCTGTTGAGTGCATGCTCCCCTCTCCCTCCTCGAAAAGAGCTGTGCCTCCTTTCTGGTATTATTAACACCCATGGGTTACAGATCAGCTCAGGAGTACTGAAGTAAAAAGGACATTAACCGTTGGCACAGCAATGAGTTGCAGTTTGCTTGTACACGTAGTTGCCTTGCAGATGACTTCTGATGAATGAATCACAACTCCATACACTTGTACTTTTGAGCCTATTCCATTCCTTATAAATTATCGAAAGTCTCAAGTTGACAAAGCCATATTCAGTCTTCACGGAAGTTAGGATTTTGAAATTTCATGTTGTGCTTGGTAATTAAGATTGGAGTTTGCTTGATAGCCCACCCAAGTTTGTTAGCGTTAGCCTCTATGAGTACTCATATCATTGTGTGCTTCATAATTGCTGGCTTTGCTCTTCTTGCTTACCATCAAAAGATGTCTCAGAGTATTTGACTCATTGGCTGCTTGAGTACAATAAAAACTTTTAATTATTAAATTTCCATGCATGTTTTCTCTGTCATGCAAAGAGTCCTCATCAAGTGAGGCTGCCTGTGTGTAAATCTTCTTCTAACTTAGCGCCTTGAGGTTCTTCCCATACAGTTTCGTCTGTTTTTTTCGTGTGCTTGAATATTGTGTCGCACAGGACACCAGCATGACATTCATCCGAGACGGGATGTACAGTGAGCTGGTAACCCTGCTCTCGCCTGATGAGTTTGTACCCCTCAAGCCACTGGTGCTCTTGCTTGGATGGAACCACGTCTCAAGCTGCAATAGTGCCAATCGGCTCTTGCAGGCCTTGCATACTCCCAGCACGGTACACATTTCTGGTCTGCATGTTATTTTATTGAGAGTACCTATTACAATTGTGGCGCATGATCCCCGCAAGTGAGATTTGTTTTTATCAAAAATACTCTCCACAGAGGCTAGGAGTTACATTTAATTGCATGTTTTGGGTCCCTCCATTTTTGTGTTATCATGATCAGGCACCTTCAGTCAGTGAGCCTCTTCTCGACCAAGCATGTGGGAAGCTGACCCACCAGGTGCAGCTGGTGCAGTGGTGTCTGGAGAAAACCAGGTAGCTTGCAGATCTGATTGATTGCTGTATGGGTTAAGCTGGGACAAAAACAATTAAGGATGGATTTTTAGAATCAACTGACAAATTGTCAGTATCTGCTCTGTTGCAGTGAGCTTTTATCACATCATCATGTATTTGTGGAAATTTCATAGAGTCATACTTCTCACAATGCATCTTCACTGGGACCACCGGCTGAACTTACTAAACAGGTGATATGGTTGGAATTAAGCCTGCAACAAAATAGTCTGTCAGGCTTTTGGGTTGGAAGCTGAGAGCTTGAGTGAACAGGTTCATGGACATGTAGTTTGGATGTTATCAGGGACTGGTACCTGAGCCTGACCCCACTTGGAAATGTTTTTGCATTCCTTACGTGCTTGCAACCAGAAGCCGGCCATTTTCTTGTTTGCCGTAGTCACATAGACACAGTATATCAGCTCATTCCAGTAGCACCTTTGGAAAGATACTGTAGCTTGATTTTGTTAAACCCCCTAGCATAGTATATTAAACTTTTGCAGTGTGGGTTTTGACAGTGGCAGGGTCACTAAAAACTGTTCCATCATGCTTAGCATAGGAGTCAGGATATGGCTGCCCTGACAGGACCAACCTCATGTGTACATATAGAGGGATTTCACATTAGCGCCGTCTGCGCATATCTGCATCGAAACTGAGGCTCTCTGTTTGACTGAAGCGTCGTATTGGGATCATCTACTGAAGTTCTTGAAAAACCTGTAGCATGCCTCAATGTGGGAATGGGCTGTCTGGGTACTAAACTCGCTCACTGAAAGAAACAAACATACAAGGGTGGTGAAATATCTAAGATACCTTTTTGCAGTCAACAACCAATTAAACATTTCCTAGCTGAAACTTTATGTACAAAGTCAAGATACACAAACAAAGGATATCTTGACGCTTTCCCAGGCCCTTTCTTCTTGCGAGTGGTGTCGACCCTGGATTTGATCCCAAGGCCAGTGAGATGTTCTGTGAACTGGACTCCCGCTCAGTGCTTCACATGTTGCATCATGCTACAAACTTGAGCCAGCTTGAGTCAGCTGAAGTCTTTGATATCCTCAGCAAGAAGCCGCAACTTGGTGAGAGTTTTTCATCCTTTTTTTTCCTTTTGACCTCAGGCATTTCAATAGTACAGGTATCTCAGAATCTGCTGACTATTTTGGCGTAAAATCTTTCTATATCTGCTGTTACATTTAGTGTGCCTGGAATTTTCTTTCTTCCACTGGTCTTGACCCAGCTGAGTTTGAGTAACTGTCTTGAGAGCATAATGCAACACCAGTTACAGTACCCTATGGTACTTCTGTAGAAGTCATGAAATTTAGGGACAAGACCATCACAGCCATGAAATGTTAGATCATCAAATCAAAGAGTTTCTGAAGAAATTGGATGGCAAAAATTTTTTTCGAGGTATTTCATCAGTTGCTTTGCAGTAAGACGGCTCACTGATGAGTTTATCTCTTTTAGTTAAGTTTAAGTTAATGTCTGTTTTACAACAGGGGTCAAGCCAGAGGAGAGTACCAAATTCAGTGGGAAGACTGTACGTTTTGAGGAGCCCCAGCAGCTCACCATCCAGCAAGAGAGGGACATAGCCGTCTATCGCAGTTTCCTTGCCATCAAGAGCTGCATGATGGCTCTCTCCAACAGTACCCAGTGTAAGAAGCCAAAGGAAAAATCCAACCAGGACGCGAGCAAGCAAGGAGTATCCCAGAGTGCTGGTGCATCACTTGACACCGAGACCTCAAGGAGCACCGGCAGTACCCTTTTATCACCCCACCAGCCTCTTCATGCTCATGAAGAGGCTGCGAATGACAGTACTGGCTCACCACGAGAAAGCCTGTGGGAGAAGAATGTCTGGCGGCACCTCAGGGAAGCCAGGCACCAACTGTCACTCCTCTACCCACTGACTTACAGAATTGAAACCCTGGAGAACATTTTCTCCTTGCTGTTCACTCGCAGCGAGGATGCCTTTGTGGCAAGGGCAACGATGTCTGACAGTGGAGGAGAAGAAGGTGTTGTGGATGAGGATTGGCAGAAGGGGAGTGTCACCAGCCTTGACAGCACGCCAAAGTGTGAGTCCTTTACCTTTAATCTGGAGGCTGATACACTCAGAGATGGCCCATCAGCAAGTGACTCAAATCTGTTGAGTGTTGCAGCAGCTGTCCAGGATGAGTTGCCCACAGAAACGATGAGCACAGGTGTGTTGGAGAGCTTGAGGAGTTCCGAGAAGCGAGAACGAACCAGCTCGGGATCAGCTGTGGCCCAAAGGTCCAACACGGAGCGCAGCTCGGAATCGCATAGCCAGCTCAGCTCCAACAGCCTGGGGGCGGTGAAGATCTGCTTTGTAGCAGAGGAAGACATCACCGATGCCTTGCTGAGCACCCTGAAGGAATGCCTGGCCGACCTGTCCGAGGCAAGGTACTCCTTAGCCGGTCCTAGCGCATCGTTAGAGGTCCTCCAGGAAGCTGGCGGGAGGCTGATGAAGTACATGCACTGCTCGGTGTTGACATCCACTATGGCGCAGCACATCTCACAATTGACGCAGAGGGTAAACGAGGCCTGGTGGCGCTACCCGGCTCGTATCGCAGGCCACCAGCTCCCAGAATGCAACGCATGGACTGGCCAGTGGCTGCCAGCCCATGGGAGACAGTAGTAGTGACGAGGAGCTGTACATGACCGGTTCCCATAGAGATAAAGATGATAAGAGAGGAGACAAATGCCACGGCAAGCGAAGCAGGAGTCGGGTCAGCAGCTTCAGTGGAAGAAGTGGTTCAGGTATATCAGTGGCTGGAGAAATAAACTATAAATTCATGAATGAGTGCATTTCCTAGTTTGAACATCAACTTATAATTCCTAAAGCATTTTGGGTAAAATTCTAACATTTGCCATTCCGTCTTCTGTCTTTTTCTTTTCATAGATGCATTTCACATGTGCTTCGCTCATTTTTTGCTTCGACTTTTATATGTCAATTCATTCTTTGTTTCGGACACATATGCTTGCTTCTTGCTTGTATTCCAAGTTTTGCAGTTGAACTTGTGTTGGTTTACTAATTCAAAATTTTGTGTACAGAGTAGGTGGGTAGTTCCAGAAATTAGGGGTCCAAAAGTGTGACATTTTTGTGTCCATTGTTAATTGACATGGAAATGTCACCATAATTGATTTCAAACTACCAATATTACTGTTTGTTTGGCAGGTAATTTGCATTAATTCATTACTCTGAAAAATTCTAGAAAATATGTTCTGAACTAAATACAAAGTCATACCGGTATGTCAGATGTGACAGGGACATGAAAAGAATGGACCTCACATTTCTGGAATTACCCAGACCTGAAAAATCGAAAAGGTATATACACAAAATCAGGGATTAAAAAATGACAAGTGTGTCTTGGAAGATGTACCAGAAAACGTTAACGTATTTTGCCTTTTTAAAATTCCAGTAGCAAGTCCTTCCTGTTTGGGATGACAGTGGTCATAGTTCACCTGTGTGGGTGGCTTAAGTAGTCCATTTTTCATTTGCAATCTCATAGTTTACAGATGTACATGTACATGTAGTTGTGCAAGGGGAATGCTATGATAAAAATGTTTGACTGTTTGAAATTTGCTTGTCATCCCCAAACTCAAACTTTGCATAAATACAGGGACTGCAAGGAGGTACTCAAGGGCGAATTCCTGTCCACTCTCGGCCAAACGCAACACAGGGTTCGCATCCACAGGTTAGCTCAACTTGTGGAAGGCCAAGACTCTAGCACAGGCAACAGACCAAGGTTTTGGTCATTTGTCTGGGGTTCAAACTTATGTCATTTAACTCTTATTTTGCACCACCTGGATAGCCAAATTGGAAATTATCTTTCTTGTTATTCAGAGTGTCTGCGTGTGGAACGTCAGCCCTTAATTAATTTTCTGTAGTGTGCATAACATCTAGTGGTTGTCTTTGTTGGGAAAAAAGTGGAAACTACATGTATGGTATACATGTAGCATTTCTTCTCATTTCTGTCTTGGATTTGTTTCCCCCAGTTTTGTGGCAGTGGGAAGAACGGAGTTGTTTTTTTGAGGGTGGGAAGAGCAGTGGAAAAATCAAAACGGGTTCCATTACGGACTTTCCCTGTGTACAGTTCATCTCATGTCTCGTTGTGCAAAGTCATTCATTTTTTACTGGTTTTCCTCAAGTTTTCCTTGCTTAAGAAAGAGCAGCCATAAGTAACCTTTCTCTGTGATTTTTTTTTCTTCTACTAAACAATGCAACAAGGCAGCTTGCAGTTCTTGCCATCGTCTGATTGATGGAGAGTTACATTTAGATTTTTAGAAGGGAAGGGAAGAGAAAACAGAACAAATTAAAAAAGAAGAAATACCCAGGGAATATTAGAATGCAGGCATCACCATTCAGCTCATCTCATCTCATTCGATCTGATCGCTGGTCACCTTTTCTATTTTGAGTATACATATTTTATCGCTATCCTATTGCTGCCTCAGTAAACAAATGTCAGTGAATCTGTGTATCATTTTCATTGTCAGGGAATTTCATGCAGGAAAAAAAATACCACAGACAAAAAGGTGTACAGCCTTGTTAGAATGCTGACTGCTTCTGTAACAAGTAGCACTGGGGATTAGAAGGCTTTATTCCCGATTTGGAACCACACTTGGGTATCGGCCACTGACAAACACTAAAAGCTGCTACAAGGAATAGGGTTGCCGTAAGCACATTTATCTAAAAGAATGCTTATAACAAATCAGGGAATATGGCAGATGACCTCTGGTTGCTGTTACTGGATTAGATTTTCATGGACGCTCCTCTTTAAGTTTGTTGGCTGAAGTGCTTGACGTCAGACTCTCCGCTGTTCACTTTTGGTGTAGCAAATACAATTAACAGTTATCAATTAACAGTTATCAGGATTACCAAGTGATATTGGCTTAGAAGCTTTGTTATATCCTGTAGAAGGGAGGTGAATGTACCGGTATTAGCCACAATTTTTTTCGTCTCCCCCAGATGGCAGCACCAGCAGCAGCAAACGGCGAAAGAAACGTCGGCGGAGGAAATGCCAGCCGGTCAACAAGGCGTCCAACACTGGGGAGCATGGTGTAATCGCCAGGATGCTGTCCTCCCAGGACACCCTGTTGAGGATGTGCCTGCACAGGGGCAGCTACTCCCAGGCCCTACAGGTAACACTTGAGGAAGACTTCAATGGTCAGCAGGTACTTTAAGATACTGTGCACATTGTAAGTTCTTTGATATTATTATTGTTATCCGATTTGTGTCGTGCAGGTGGTGAAGATGTTTGAGCTTGAGAACACGCCTGAGGTGTCAGAGGTCTACTTTGCTGAACACTGGGAGCAGACGTTACGTCGTCTCCAGAATCTGGACACCAAGGCCGCCAAGTCAGATGCCATGCCCTCGGCCCTGAAAGGCCAACCGTCTAAGTCATCATCCTCCATCGCTACCATAGCAGCATCGGGGACAGCATCCTTGTCAGTCACTGGGGTTGTGGACGACCTGCTGGCCAAGTCTGTACTGCCGCTGTTCCCCACAGCCTCACTAGTCGGCTTGGATCAGCCCGAGAAGCACTCAGTTGCTGCCGCCATGCTCAAGAGCATCCGGAAGCTGAACGTGGCTGGGGTGGTGGTCTTTGACCTGGCCTGCTCAGCCTGCACTTCCTGGAAAGCTAGTAGGGACTTGCTCGAAGTCGCTATGGGCCGACTTCAACTGGGACAGCACATCCCGGGTGAATTTGACCAGTCCCCCAGGTCACGCCTGCAGTCCGGCTCCAAAATGGACCCTCTGCTGCTTCTTGTAGGCGTACTGCCCTTTGTGCACCAAATAGCCAGTCTAATAGCTCCGACTTCAGCTGATTCGACAGCCCTCATCAGGCAGGACATCATGGAGGAGTTCTTTCGGCACAGTGCTAGGGATGCCCTACTGCAGGCAACCAAACAGCTGGATGCAGTCGGCCTGCGGGCACAAGTCAATTCTGTCCTGGAACAGAGGAAAGCTGTCACGGGACTCAGCCGTGCCCTCCAAACCGAGGGCAACCAGCGGACTCCAGATCCCTCTGGGTCACAAGCCTCTGGCCTCCTTCCATCGGAAATGGACCGCGGCTTGAGCCCATCCCACAAGGGACGTTCCATGGTCCACCAAGCCATGAGACAGCTCCTTCAAACCTTTGACAGGAACGGGAACCATTGCTACTCACTGACTGCCCTCCTGTCAACAGTGGGCCCAGACCAGGACACTGAGTTCTCCAACTACTTGATGAGCCTCTATGGTCATGTTTCTGTCCTCTCCTCCTTGCTAGTGGAAGCCAAGGAATGGTATCCTGGTATGTTGAACAGCTAGTACATCATTGTGCCTCGTGAATACAGTGGAATGCCGCGATACCGAACATTCGGCTGTACCAAACATCGTCCTTGGCTCCCAATATTTTGAGCACAAAACCTACCGAACACTATGCAGTTGCCGTTTGTAATTCCTGAATGTCAACTTGATAAAACAGTCGTTTTTTTTATGTTAGATAGTGACAAGTGGACATTATTTCCCCAAGGATTAGAAGGGAAAGCCATTAGTTTTTGAAGAGTTAATTGTAATTAAGTAGCTGAGAAACTGGGTACATTGGTCCACACTTGTTTTAAGTCGTCTTTTAGTAAAGGCCAGGGCACGCACAGTTAATCTGCCAACGGTATCGAATGGACACTGGTTTTGCGACTCTGAGCCACATGATCCGTCGCATCAATTTTGTAACTTAAGATTTAATAAAAAACAAAAATAATTAACGGATACATTTTTAGAAACCTTAAACTTGAATGCAACAGCAAAACATCACAAAAACAGCAAACCATAGTATCACAAGAGGATGCGCTTCAGTTAGACTAGGAGGGTACTATTCAACATGGCAACGAAACATTTGGCAGTGAATTTCGCTATACCAAACGACAGCTGTGCCGAACATTCAGCATGGACCCCCTTGTGTTCCTTATAGCGGCGTTCCACTGTATTTGCAATTTGCAAAACTACTCCCTACGCGGAAAGTGTCTGTAGAGGTATTGAGAATGGTGCCAAACCCTCATATCTGATTCATTCATTGTAATTTTCATGTGGCTGCTTGATGGTTCAATTCTGAGACAAACTTATACTCAGCTGAATCAGCAGAGACTAAAATATAAACAGCTTTATTTTTATTCAAGACCTGCAAGGGATTGTGGGACATCAGAGGGTCAACGTCAATACCTAATGTCAGGAATGTGTGTAATAATGTGTATGAGGTACATTTGTGAAGGACTCAAAATCAGTATTTGTGCTTATACATACATGTATACTCTTTACAAAGGTGCCGATCACCTACACACTTTATTCCGCGACAATTCCATGATGAATCTTTCACGCAGATCAGTATCGTGCAGCAGGTTGCTAAGAGTAGCCTATTATGCTGTCTGATTCCCAAATGCCTCGATTTTGTTGTTTTTCATTCTTTTTTTTTATGTCCGTGGGTTCCTCACTGTCAGGTCTGGACCAGCCGGTTCCTAGCGGCAGCATGAAGGCAGTCAACCCTTACTGTGTCCTGGAGGACAGCCCCAACTTCCTGCTAGGGAGACTCATGTTCCAGAACCAGATCCCGCCGACCAGGTCCAAAAAAGTTCTTTGACCAATTCCTCACTAGCCTTGAACCCATTTAGATATTGCTGACTTTCCTAGGAAACTTTTCAGAATCTGTAAGGTGTCTGTAAGTGTCTCGTAGTTTGGAACGGTGGCAATGTTCCATTTGGAAAGCCTTGATCTCAGTTCAGCACAGGCACCTGTTTAATTGGTAACTTAGCATTCCCATTTGAATGCTGCACTGGAATAGTTCGTGCACAAAGCAACCGTCCCTGTGATGCATAGACATTCCTAAAGAACGCCAATGTTCCAATGGCAACTTTCAATTGGAACATAAACATTTTCATGGCAGGAATATACAGAGTCATGGCGGGATTCTAAGGCATTGTTACAGTCATGGCAGGAATCTCAGGCATTGTTACAGTCATGGCAGGAATCTAAGGCATTGTTACAGAGTCATGGCAGGAATCTCAGGCATTGTTACAGAGTCATGGCAGGAATCTCAGGCATTGTTACAGAGTCATGGCAGGAATCTCAGGCATTGTTACAGAGTCATGGCAGGAATTGTTACAGAGTCATGGCAGGAATCTCAGGCATTGTTACAGAGTCATGGCAGGAATCTAAGGCATTGTTACAGAGTCATGGCAGGAATCTAAGGCATTGTTACAGAGTCATGGCAGGAATCTAAGGCATTGTTACAGAGTCATGGCAGGAATCTAAGGCATTGTTACAGAGTCATGGCAGGAATCTAAGGCATTGTTACAGAATCATGGCAGGAATCTAAGGCATTGTTACAGAATCATGGCAGGAATCTCAGGCATTGTTACAGAATCATGGCAGGAATCTAAGGCATTGTTACAGAGTCATGGCAGGAATCTAAGGCATTGTTACAGAGTCATGGCAGGAATCTAAGGCATTGTTACAGAGTCATGGCAGGAATCTAAGGCATTGTTACAGAATCATGGCAGGAATCTCAGGCATTGTTACAGAATCATGGCAGGAATCTCAGGCATTGTTACAGAATCATGGCAGGAATCTCAGGCATTGTTACAGAGTCATGGCAGGAATCTCAGGCATTGTTACAGAGTCATGGCAGGAATCTAAGGCATTGTTACAGAGTCATGGCAGGAATCTCGGGCATTGTCACAGAGTCATGGCAGGAATCTCAGGCATTGTTACAGAGTCATGGCAGGAATCTAAGGCATTGTTACAGAGTCATGGCAGGAATCTCAGGCATTGTTACAGAGTCATGGCAGGAATCTAAGGCATTGTTACAGAGTCATGGCAGGAATCTCAGGAATTGTTACAGAGTCATGGCAGGAATCTCAGGCATTGTTACAGAGTCATGGCAGGAATCTAAGGCATTGTTACAGAGTCATGGCAGGAATCTAAGGCATTGTTACAGAGTCATGGCAGGAATCTAAGGCATTGTTACAGAATCATGGCAGGAATCTAAGGCATTGTTACAGAGTCATGGCAGGAATCTAAGGCATTGTTACAGAGTCATGGCAGGAATCTCAGGCATTGTTACAGAGTCATGGCAGGAATCTAAGGCATTGTTACAGAGTCATGGCAGGAATCTCAGGCATTGTTACAGAGTCATGGCAGGAATCTAAGGCATTGTTACAGAGCCATGGCAGGAATCTAAGGCATTGTCACAGAGTCATGGCAGGAATCTAAGGCATTGTTACAGAGCCATGGCAGGAATCTCAGGCATTGTTACAGAGTCATGGCAGGAATCTAAGGCATTGTTACAGAGTCATGGCAGGAATCTCAGGCATTGTCACAGAGTCATGGCAGGAATCTAAGGCATTGTTACAGAGTCATGGCAGGAATCTCGGGCATTGTCACAGAGTCATGGCAGGAATCTCAGGCATTGTTACAGAGTCATGGCAGGAATCTCAGGCATTGTTACAGAGTCATGGCAGGAATCTAAGGCATTGTTACAGAGTCATGGCAGGAATCTCAGGCATTGTTACAGAGTCATGGCAGGAATCTAAGGCATTGTTACAGAGTCATGGCAGGAATCTCAGGCATTGTTACAGAGTCATGGCAGGAATCTCAGGCATTGTTACAGAGTCATGGCAGGAATCTAAGGCATTGTTACAGAGTCATGGCAGGAATCTCAGGCATTGTTACAGAATCATGGCAGGAATCTCAGGCATTGTTACAGAATCATGGCAGGAATCTAAGGCATTGTTACAGAGTCATGGCAGGAATCTCAGGCATTGTTACAGAGTCATGGCAGGAATCTAAGGCATTGTTACAGAGTCATGGCAGGAATCTAAGGCATTGTTACAGAGTCATGGCAGGAATCTCAGGCATTGTTACAGAGTCATGGCAGGAATCTAAGGCATTGTTACAGAGTCATGGCAGGAATCTAAGGCATTGTTACAGAGTCATGGCAGGAATCTCAGGCATTGTCACAGAGTCATGGCAGGAATCTCAGGCATTGTTACAGAGTCATGGCAGGAATCTAAGGCATTGTTACAGAGTCATGGCAGGAATCTCAGGCATTGTTACAGAGTCATGGCAGGAATCTAAGGCATTGTTACAGAGTCATGGCAGGAATCTCAGGCATTGTTACAGAGTCATGGCAGGAATCTAAGGCATTGTTACAGAGTCATGGCAGGAATCTAAGGCATTGTCACAGAGTCATGGCAGGAATCTAAGGCATTGTTACAGAGTCATGGCAGGAATCTCAGGCATTGTTACAGAGTCATGGCAGGAATCTCAGGCATTGTTACAGAGTCATGGCAGGAATCTCAGGCATTGTTACAGAGTCATGGCAGGAATCTCAGGCATTGTTACAGAATCATAGCAGGAATCTATTAGAGGCATTGTTACCGAGTCCACGTCATGGGAGTTGCCAGCCAGTTTCTCAACCTGTACTTGAATTGAATCCTGAAAATGGTACTTTATAAATATTGATTAACGCTCGGCGAATTCAGCAGCCTTCATCTTTCTTTTTCATTTTGCTGCTTTTTCTTGCGGCTTCGGTTTCCAGGTTAGAAGGTGTGGCAGACCAGTTGAAGCTAAACCTTGTTCACGTCATCGTCCGTAGTTGCTGCCCTACCATCCCCATACACCTCAAGCAAGACCACCAACCGCCGAGCCCCACGTCTCCTTCAGCAAAGAGTTCCCCCTGTAGAATTGTCCTGAACAATCCCGGAGAGGGCTCAAAGTGGCCATGCGACGCCAGGCATCCCGAGGTCGTCGCTCGGGATCTCCTGTCCAGGATGATCATGCTCATGAAGGGTAACAAGAAAAACTGCAGAAAAATTTTGCACACTCCTCTTAGCTTACTGGCACCACGTTGTGTTGCTTAAATGTCTTCCTCTGCCCGGAAAACTGCTAAGCATCCCCAGGAAATTAGAAGTGTTTTGTAGGTCACGGGCAAAGATTCGTCTGTGCAAAGGGTAAACAATAAATTTCAAAAAAGGATTTAAACTGTCACAGGTGTTGGTATGAAAATTTACATTAACAGTGGGAATTAATCCACTATTGCATATATACTTGTAGGCTTCAAAAGATACCATGCAATAGGATTTGTATGACTTGAATAGATGAAGCACAGCTTCATTTACATGTTACAGTGACTTTCCAGCGGGTTTGCAGCATTAAAAGGGAGAAATTTCAATGTTTTGGATTTCATGCAGTGTCTCCATAGCTTTGTGTCCAAAGAGTGCATTTCTACAATTTCTTGGAGGAGGTTCCACTCTTTCCTTGGTTATGTTAAAGAGCTTATATAGACATTAGTAGGGTCACTATTTCTTCCAACCATTTCCCCTTTGAAGGATAGATTTGTGTTCTGTTTTTATACTCTTTTGACAAGGTATTCCCTCCATGGCAACATCAAACTAGTGCCCTCTTGCACACATTGACTACCACCTTCTGCCACCTCACCTACCATACTATGTATCTCAGTGGGTGCACTCGGTGTGTCTCTGTGTGTAGGAGCAGTAGATGCTCCTTCTTGATTCGTGTTTTGTATGATCTGGTGTTGTTGGTTCCTCTGTGGCTTAGGTCATATGACAAGCATCAATTCCAATGGCAAGTTTGGCCTGCGAGCCAGCGTGCTGGCCAGCAGCAGTAAGGACTTCCGAGACCTGTGCGAGGCCACCAGGGAGTTGGCTTTCGTCGACCTGGACCGGCTGGATAGCCCCGGGGAGCGAGTGTGTTTCTTCACCAACGTGATGAATCTCATGTTGGCCCACGCTTCCCTTCATCACATACACCAGCAACTGATCAGCAAGGTGAGTTTTTGGTGGTAATTTTTTGGAGGAACTTGTCAGGTTTCTATAACACCTCTATAAGAGTTTTAGTTTAATTAGGAGCATCATGTTGTAGGTGTTTGTTTCAGTTTTTTCTTTTAAATTGTTTTCCCCCATCAGAAACACATAATTGTTTTGTAAACATCTTCTCTTTCACAGCTTTGCCCAAAGCACACTTACAAATAGGCAGATATTTATACTGGATTAGTTTCAAAAAGGGGTGTTAAAACTTGCTTGGGAGGTGGTCACTGATAATTGCCCAAGCAAAAGGTAAGGGCTGATGACAGCACAGACCCCAGCTGGTTTGGAGAGAATACCTTTCAAAGAAAGGCATCAAAGGAGCCCAAGCCCCCTGCTTTGCCTGGGCGTGGTCTGGCTTTTCAATGGCTGAGACAGACCGCCGATTCCGGTGTCCTTCATTTATTAATGCCATTTTTTAGGGGTTAAAAAGTAAAACCTACTGATAGTTCTGAATTAATGAATGTCCAACCATTTTGTTCTGCCATTTTACCTCGTGAAACATCTCTTCTGACCATGTCTATGGGACATGCCTTGCATGTAGGCTGAACATCTCTCATATGGAGATGGTGCCTGCCCTGAAACATTGTCCCTAGTCTCAGATGACATCAAGTTTCCAATGTCATGGTTTTTGTTTTTTGGGTCATCCTTTTCTCTGTGTATGAAATTTGCTTTTTTTGTAGAACTGTGTCGAACTTCTCTCCAGTAATGCTGGCTTTGAGCTTGATGCCAAATGTGAACAGAGCGTAAGCATATACTGTGTCCCGTTCTTCACTCTCATGAAGAAATAATTACAGCCATACACCCTTATCCTAATTACATGTATGTTGTTTACATTTCCATCGCTTAGCCCCTTTGCTCCGGGAGACGGCAAGAGCCGCGGCTTTGTGTGAGGATTAGTGCATACCACACATACAGTCTATTCATCATGCAGCTGCTGGTTCAATGGGGCCTGCTGATGAACAAAGCCCTCCATTCAGGGCATACCACAGCCCAGCAGTCACGGTCAAAAGAATTATCGGCGCAAAGGGATTAACCACTTGCTGCCAGGGGACCCAGTTTTGGTCACGTTTTCTTTATGCCTAATGCCAGGCTGCCCGAAACCGGAAGAGCTGGGCCTTGTAACAAAAGACTGTAATTGGAACAAAAGACTGAGCTGCTGGGAATTTCCAACATTTTTTCAGTTGTCGAAAGCGGAGGAATTCTGTCATTGTTTGAAAGATTATACCACTGTTTGTAGCATTCAGAGCAAGCGGATTACCACTGGGGACAAAAGCGTTCCAGCGCTCCAGTGATGAGCGATACAATACCGTTGCATGCTAACCTGGCCCATATTAAAATGAGGTCAGCAGCGTACTGTGCCTGTTTCGGGAGCAAAAGAAAATCACATTACACTGCACAATCTAGGCTGTTTTTACAAGGCGGCAGACCTGGCTGAAATATTCAGGTGTAGATAGATGTTGTCTGTCAGATTAGAGCAGCCACCAGACAATCATTTGTGTGGGTGTTAACGTCTAGTAAATGAAGTTATGAATTTTCAAAGAATTTCGAATATAGAAAAAAATGAAAAATCACCCGGCCTAGCAGAATCAACATGGATAAATGGGCCCAGCATGAAGTGGTTAAAGGCCACCATATACACCAAACCACATCAAGGCCGGATTCTGTTCTACTCTTTCTTGATCACAATAGCGTAGGAGTTGTTATTACAGAATCATCCATCAATTGAGGGAGTTCCAATCAGTGGAAGTATGCATTACATTGTGGGAAAAAGTCACCAACTCAGAACTCTGTTGTCAAGCAATCACACATGGCTCCAAATCATCGTATGCATACACTGTCCATACTGTTTCATCCAAATTTTAATTTCTTCTGTGTCACTTTGTGGTATTCCACAATCATTCAAAACTTTCCTCCCTTCGTCAAATCTTATTGAATTTTCAATTTTCAATTTGGGCAATATCAAAAGTGCTGTAACCCAGAACTGCCAATGAGAATGGATTTTCCGTTTTCATATAGATTTGGAAAAATCCAATTATGGCATTTTTCAGTACACAATGTTGAGGCTTGCTATACCATGCTTGACCAGTGGGCACTGTGATTCGATCCCAAACAAAGCTGATTACATGCACAGTAAACATACGGAATCCGGATTTTACGGAGTCCAATTTTCATGGTGCCCCAATCACAGAGCAGAGGATAGTCTGATTCCCTGAAGTCTACAGTTATCTGGCAATGTACTTTGCACTGCAGCCCAGCCTAATGTGTAGTGTGTACCGGTGCACTATGCGCACCTTGGTGATTAGATTCTCTAATCCAACGTAGCACAGCTGATCATAAAAATGGCTTTCGAACAGTTTTAGAAATCGGCCTTTCAAATAGGAATACGCACTCAGATTAACATGTATTTCACTACCCAGAAGGGATGAACATAGCCTGAGATGTACACCTTATTTGTCCGACTTTTCCATTGACCAAGGAGATACATGTGTACGAATGACTTTCAAGTTCACATATATCAAAAAAGCACCAGTCCAACGTTGCATCATCAAAAAGTGCTGGTGACATCGCTCAGTTCTTTCAGCCAAAAGACTTTCCAGTAATAAGAGCATGTTGCAGTTTTTAATTTTGAACATAAAGTGCTCCCTTGCTGCCGCTGATCACTTGACTGACCTTGTGAAAAAGATGTTTCCAGACTGAAACAGCCTTAGGGCTTTTTGAGTATACTGTACAGTACCAGTTGGGAGTAAAAGTGCACATTCTGACAGCATCACCTAGAAAACTACTGATTTCTTTATCAGAATATTGATTTTTGGCCTTTAGACTACTGAAAAGCTGAATTGAAGGTGGGCAGCTCTGGTTACTCATAAAGCATTGGGTAGTTGGCAGTGGCAACCCTTTAGTGGGAGACCCTTTCTTTGACAAACATTGAAGGCGCACCATTTTAGAACAACTCATTATGTTGACAGTGTTTCTTGTTATTTTCTTGAAGGAAACCACTGCCACTACACCTTCATCCGGCCACACAAGGCACAGCTCCCTGACAGCAACACCATGCCTTGAGGATGTTGTCACCCTGCCGGGTACCAGCAGTCGTCTGATCATTGAACGGATTGCCTACCTCAACAAGATGGCCTACCGCATCGGACAGCTTGGTGTAGTCAGGTAGGCTCATCTGTGCTACTTGCTTTTATGTTGTTAGAATCAGTATCAGTCCAGAATTGCTTTTTGCCTGAATGCTGTTTATAGTGCTGAATATAAAAATTCTCACCGCAAAACACAGAAGTACAGTTTACAAGAGCAACTGATGGAGTAAAATTAGTTCATAAAAAGGTAGAGACTTTAAGAGTTCAAAATTATTAAACTTACATGTATAATGGATGGTTACCTTGAACCCACTAAATGACATGGACTTCTCCAATGCCATCCTGGTATGCTCCGGGTGCAAGACCTGCCTACTTCAGCAGTTGGCCGAACATTACAGGAGATGGATTTAATTATTCTGGCTAGTTGTCATTGTCTCAAAGGTTTTGCAGCCATTTGGAAGTGAATTCTTAATGTAACATGAATTGTTGTCAGACTCCAGCCCTCAGGGCATGGCACACTCCACCCTTGGTGTTCTCCTTAACCACTTCATGCCGGGGCATTTTTCAATGTTGATGTTGCTGGGCCGGCATGACTATCATTTTTTCCGTTTTCAAAATCCTTCAAAATTCATCACTTCATTTAACGGTCGTTTATAGCCACACGAAGTAATCTTTAGGGGCTACTCTAAGTTGACAGGTGACCTTCATTGACGCCCGAGTATTTCAGCCAGGCCTGCAGCCTTGTAAACAGAGCCCAGATTTTGCGGGGTTGTATAAACTGTCTTTTGTTCACGAACCTGGCTCAGTGCACTGCTGACTTCTTTTCAATAGGGGCCAGATTAGAGTGCAGCAGTGCTGTGTGGCTCATCGCTGTGGTGGTGGAGCGCTTTTGTCCCCGGTGGTAATCCGCTCGCTCTCAATGCCCCAAATCCTGGTATACAGTTTCAAAACAAGGCTGGATTATCACCACTTTTGAGAGTGTAAAATGTCGGTAATGCCCAGCAGCCTGGTCTTTCGTTCAGAGTACGGTCTTTTGTTACAGGGCCCTGTGTCCTTTGTCCGAGTTTGGAGACCCTGGCCACGCATATAAACCATACGTCTCCGATTCTGGAGTTCCCGACAGGAAGTGGTTAACTATGTTATGTACCAGAGATTTTTCGAGTTGAAAAGCTAGGATAGCACCATTGTGCCAAGGTGACGTCATTGTGTGTGTGTCATGGTTTCATCTTGCAGTGCCTTTGAGCTTCGTTACATTATCCTGCGGCCAGGGCTGCACCCGCCATCATGCTTCAATCACATGCTCCTTCATAGGCTGCACGGTAAGCCATTAAATGTACCAGAGCAGGCCAAGGGCTGTGCTTCACAAATTGCAAATAATGTCACAATAGTGCACATCCAAGAGTTTGCAGTGCGTTAGCCAATCACAACGCACGAAATCTGTCGACCCTGTTGTGAATCGCCCGGATTCATAAAAGACGTTTGAAGTGTCTTGTGACATTATTTGCTAGTAATCCAGTATTTGTCTGGAAGTCAAAATTTCCTCTTTTTTTTGAACTGTCAACTCTGTTCACTGTTCATCTTCTGTTCAGTTTTAATTTAACTCAGACACACAAGCTTCCACTCGACCTCCACGTTTGCTATCTCAACTCTTCTTGCTTAAGGCTACCAGGAATGATGAGCTGGCGCCAAATGGTCAATATTCACAAGTTTGACTGGTATTCTGCAATATCCCCTAGAAAAACATAGTACCAGTGCTGCAGAAGAAAAGTATTTGGTGGCAGATGTGCGGTTTTTAGTAACAAGTAGTCATTACTTGAATTTTGGTTTTGGGAACCCTGGGTTTAATAGGGATGTTTTTTTGGCCGAGTTGAAAGCAGTCGTAGGATTTTAGACACCAACCACATTTTCACAGCGTGCTGTAAACATCTGTTGGTTTGCAGCACTGAATGTTGAGGACCCCTGGCACAGGTATCTGCCACCTGCCGAGACGCGGTTGCTGTTTGTCATCTCCAATGGGTGCCAAGTCTCACCAGCCTTGCAGGTAAGGATCCCAAGGCATCATTTAGCCTAACCCCGTTTGGAATATTTACTGAGAACCTTTCAAGAGCGTCTAAAATCCCCTTGTGCAGAAAAACCATGATGCGTTCTTTGTGTCAAGCTTTCCAGGGACATAAAGCTCTGGAAGGAAATTGTGGGTGAACTGTACCCTCCTCATCCTGCAGTGGCCTCCAAATCTCCTGGAGGATTTTGGAAGATCTGGAATGGTTGGATTGAGAATGAAATAAAAAACTTAACATCAGATCGTCATCAGAAGGGGAACTACTGTTGCAACATTGTTATTGCACATGTACATGTACTTAGCGATTTCAGAGTATTTGCATCTCAAATATTTTTAAGTTTCATTGTTCAGTCTTATTTGCAGCCTGAATATACACTGTGCCTAGCCAAGAACTTCAATTATAATCAAAAGTTTTTCAAAATTAATCTTCTTTTTTACAGGAAGATAATGCCTTTCAGGTACATCCTTGTATATTTGTTTCTTTGAAGAAGTGTTACTTTGAAAGAACCGGTAGTTAGAGAACTCTCCATATTTCAAAGAAGAAATACATTTACATGTCTGCAGCCATTTTATACATGTACCTTTAGTAGTTTTACACCACACAAACCTCAAATCATACTGATATTTTTCTCACTGTTTTTATTTTCTTTTTTTCTACCTTACAAACGAAATTGAAGGAGATGGTGTCATCTTGTCAAATGATGCTAGTACAATTAACCTGAACCCCTTTGAGATGTATGATAAGTCATATTTAAGATGGTTGGAGTATTCAGGATTATTTGAGTTAATTAGATGCGTCGGATTTGATCTATGCACGGTGATTTGCACAGGTGCTGCAAGTCAGCACAGTGGAAGAGCAGCTAGAGTCAGCGATGCAGCAGTTCTTGGAGAATTACGTCATCGTGAACGAGGAGAGAATGCGGGTAAGTTTATAAACAGAATTCAGTTGGGGCTGTCATTCTGAGTCTCCTAGATGTTCGTAAGCTTTGTCATGTCCAGTTACATCCAGAACAAGAGACCTTTCTGTTGCCTGTGATGAATATTTCAAGTGTTTAAGTCTTTGTTAACACTTCAAAATATAGTGACGTCACTTCCTTAGGCGTGAGGTCAAAATACAAACGCTTTTGAAAGCGTCCAACGCTTTGTAAACGGTAAGCCTCACAGACTGTCAACATCGAACAGACGAATGCTTCAGCGAGGCTGGCCAAACCGTTGCAGTCGAGTACACCTTGCACTCTGCAACTTCCAGTAAACAATGGACAGCTCATCGCATTACAGCATATTAGACTTCTGCGGTCTGGTGGATTAGTCATAACAATAGCTCTTTACTTTGCAGCTCCACAGGAGGATTTAAATCGGCAGACTGTTTTAAACATCCTGATAAAACACGTGTATTGAGTATGTGTTGCGCTGTCAGTTTCCAGACTCAGTCTTTTCAGGTCTCAATACCCTGTAATCTTGATATATATACGGAGTTTGACTTTTTTTATTACCTTCAAAGAATGTGGTACACGGGACAGAAGTTCCAAATAAATTCACATTGCGTCTACGTGAATATTTTCTTTCATTGACGATAGATTAGGTGGTAAAATGAGGCAACCGTGTTTGGCGTTCCCCGTCACTCCCATATAAACGCATTTATTTTCCAGTCTAAAAAACGCTTAAACACTAACAATTATCTTGGGGCGATGCTTTTTTGTCATGAAATACCCACTCAAAACGTATTTGAAGCTAGATAAATGTCTGTAGCCTGGAATGCAGTTGATTTTGTGTCTTCCTATCACAAGGTGTTAACCACTAATCCTCACGGCCAGCCCAGGAAGGCTGACCACGGCCAATGAAGTTCTCCCTGAATAGGATCTTTTGTTCACAACCATGGCTGTGTAAGCCACAAACTCCATTGTTGTCAGGGTTGCTCATGAAGCTAGACAGTCCAGGGCAGACGGTTCTTTTCAAACCGTTGAACTGTCCAACACCAAAAGACGAACGGAATGAAGGGGGATTAACACCAACCGTTCAACTGTTTCTAAACCGTCTGTATTTTGACCTCACGCCTTAACTACCCTGATTTCATTGTTGAGCGAACAACTATTCCCATCCCATATGAATTCTATGTGTCATATTATTTGGACATAGCATTTTATACACAGGTTTTACATCAAAATTTGGTGAAAAGTATTGATTATTTAAATGTATTGATTATTATCAAATCCTTGTTCCAAATTGATTATTCAGAGATGAACGTCAATGAAATAAAGAAAAACTGCATTCTACAAGTGTTTTTCAAGATAGAATGAGTAAACTTAAGGGCAGATAAAGTGCAAATGCCCAGCAAAATGGCCCAAAATTTCTCCAAGTTTTTGTCAAGTTTTTCTTTCTTTTGTACTCTTGTATATTTTTTCTTTGTACTGCGGACTTTAGTACAACTGAATTTTTGATCAAATGGAAGGTCAAATATTCAATTATTCAAATTTGCTCAGCCTTAACAGGGAACCCACAGCCTATTGACATGATAATAGCTTCCTAATGGCCATTTTGTTTTCAGGTGACCATACCCAAGCAACTGGACTGGTTCCGGAAGGACTTCACTGGGAAGAGTCTGGGCACAGACGTGGAGCAAGGCCACATATATGGTGGCCTGCTCAACGTGGTGGCCCCCCACATGTCCAAGCAGCTTGGGGAGAAACTGGAGAGATTTGTTCTGAGCTGCCAGCCGGGCAAGATTGAGCTGGAGGAGAAACCTGCTTCACCGGGTGAGAAGAAATCACTGCGCTCTCTGTTTCATGCCAAACTGGACCCCCGACCCCTTCACCTGTTGACCGTTTCACCTTAGAGTCAGATGTGTGCACGGAGATATAGTTTGGGATGAAAAAGTCAATGTGAAGCTTCAATGGAATCTTGTTGCTTTGTCATAATGCTTCCTCTCTCATGCATGCTTGGAACCTGTGGGTTCTGTTCAGGAACTGTTATTGGTGGGAGGGGCCTACTTTAGAGAACCAATGTGTTTTGAGCATCGCTCAGTGGTTGCATTTTAAGCTTAAGCCCAGTTTTCATCTAAATGTGTACAAGCTGTAGCCTTCTCACCAGTCACGTGGTGGCATTTCACCTGCCTTCCTTTCACATGTTTTTTTTGTCAGGTTTTTTCAGGTCAAGGTACTATTTATGATTATGTTTTACTTTATCCAGGATTGCCAATGAGACCAAAGTTAACCCGCACACGTTCCTTCAAGTTTACCGTTCGAATCGAGCCATATAACTTCTGCTATGGCTATAAGTTTGAGTACCGCTTTGCATCCAAACTGAAGCGGCCGGTTCTTACCCATCGACGCAGCTCCTCTGAGCCTGAGGGTCTGCTCAGCGAGGTCCCCGTCAGGCATTTTGAGTGCTTGCCCCGTCCGACATTCAGCATGACAGAGTCCACCCTGGCTTACCTCCACTCCAAGTCCAAGCTGGTCGCCTCCCTAGCTGGCCTTGTCAGTATGTCAGTGGATGACAGGCCCGACAGGTTTGCACTGAAGAAGTCCTTCGAGAGCAGCAACAGCCTGACCAGCTCAGTGGGCAGCCCCATGAGCTTGGTCTTTGATGAAGGGGCCTTCGGTGAGGACAGGGAGTTCCTCCCGGATGTGATAACACCGCGGCTGGAGATGACCAAAATGGCACAGCATGTGATTGGCTACTCCACTGTGCAGCGATATGTGGAGTCCTTTATGTTGAACATTGTAGAAACAGCCGAAACATTGCAGGATAAAGCCAGCAGCCTGAATATACCAGAAGGCCACCCAGCAAACACTGTCGCTCTGACTATGCGTAATGCCCACGCCTGCACCTTGGCCAACCTCCGCAGCGACCACTACCAGGCCATGGTGTACTATACCGTAGATCACCTCATAACCTACTCCAAGTGGGCGGATGCCCTGCACCTCATCTACTCACTCCCCAAAGCGGACGCGTTAAGTGATTGGCTGCCGCAGTTGTCAATCATACGGGACTTTGTGCTCTGCTGTGCTGCCCAGGCTGACCTCTCCACAAAGAAGGAGGAGCTACTGATGTCTGATTCTTGGCGGGCACTCTTATGCCTCCAAGACAAAGACTTGTGTAGCCGGGTGACCCTAGGTCTGTTACCCCGCCTACCTGTGTCAGTCTGTCTGCAGTTACTGGAGCACTGTGTGGCAAACCCTGCTGCAGACACCAGTCTGAAAGAATCTGTTGCTTTTAAGCTGGAACAAATGAAAACATACAGCAAGGTAAAATAACCGTTGCCATTTTAGTCTTGAAAGTTTTTATGAGTTTATTTTCCTTTCTGCTGTCAATCACCCTCTGCAATTCATCCAGTTTCCTGGCAATTGTAACATTTGAAGCTCTGATTACAAGATACATGTAGTATTGGGTTTAATGTGACAAGTAAGACAGTAAACTGCACTATTCTGAACTCGTACTGTAATGCAGCACAGTAGAGCATCATTATCACATTAAAGAACTGTACAATTGTTGACATCTGATTTTCAGGGCCTCAGTACTCCCAACTTTTTTATCTGCACAGTCCTTTGTGGCATTAAGATTAAACTCTTTAGTTCTGTTTTTTGCATGTGGTTTCCTGAACAAATTCAAATTAAATTGCTTTATTTTGTTGTGGTGAGAGAAGTTGTAGGTGCTACCTCTACAGATTATGCGCAAAGATTGGTTGAATAACGTGTTTGAATTTAACTGACTTTCAGTACTTCAAAATTAAAGAGCACCAGCTTCTAACTCTAAAAGGATTAACCATTTGTGGCATTTTTGATGTTAAGTAAATTAGAGTTGTAATTCATAAATTGTTGCAGACTGAAAACCATTCCGTGAAATGTTTCAGCAGTTACCAGCTACTTGAATCACAGGGACTGTTCGATCTTCCTGTTTTGCATTAACATTTTTGGGAAACTATCCTGTACAGATTGCCGAGTATGCACAGGCCAACGATTCAGCCACGACACTTGACCTGGACAACAGTGACCCCGAGGCAGTGACCCCACCAAGCCCTTACGTCCAGTGGCAGCGAGCGGCCGCAGACAGCCAGGAGGACCCCCACGCAGTGTTGGCCGTGCTGCTGGGTGCCGGGGACTTTGAGCTGGCCAAGAAATGGGCAGTCCAGCACAACGTGTACTTAAACTTAAAAGAGGTAAGCTCCCAACAATGGCAAATAGGGGTGCATCAAGGTCTGTGCTTGAGAAGGTACTCAAGACTGAGAAAAACTGGGTCAAAAAGTCAACCGAATGAAACTCAGTGATCCTTGTTCTCAAAAACAACTCTCTAAAAGTTGGAGTGTAAATTTAGCTTTCCATTTCATACATAGGCCTTGAGGAATCTTGTTTTCAGTACTGCCAATACAGAGTACTGCTAAAGCAGGGTTTCACTGAGAGGTTGCTATGGAGAAACTGTTATCCATGTTTTTGGTAGATAAAACAAAACATGGATTTATTTATGGATTTCAATGAGGTTTTTGAGTCTCAAAGTATGGGACCTGCATTCTGCTGCCTCAAAAAGCACCATCTTAATCAAGGAAAACTGATACTTGAAATACTTTGGATCTTTTACCACAAAAACAAACATTGGGATAATTCAAGTTTCCTCATGATTCCAGTGAAATTTGACCTCTCTGTGTCAACCTCGTGGTTCACACTTGTCACAAATCGCATCCAGGCCTGTCCTGTCTCGTGTCAAAGTTTCATGGAATGCCTCCAGTTTATCGACCTATTCTGTTATTTCCATCTATGCAGACAATTCATGAAAAGCATCTTTTGCACTTGCTGGGTGATAGCAACAACACTCTCATGGCGTACCAGGTCAGTGGAAATAGAGATTACTCAGATTTTTCCCTCCATTTTTTTTTAGTTTAAGTTTCTTAGCAGCAGGATTTTATCTAATCTGAAACTCTGCAAAAATTAAAATTTTACCAGCATTTCAGAATCTATTGCAAATTAACTCCCTTTTTAGGCTCGAATTCCTACCATACACTACACTCTTAAGATGTTAAACATTCCAGTTTCAAAATTTGGGCCAAAATTGTATTTTTGAAAGCTGTTTCCATGTACTTTCCACAGGTGTTCAAATTGCACATGTGGTTTCCAATGAATTCCTTGCAGTACATGGAAGTAGATTTCTGGCAGTTTCGTGTCTTGGGCATTATTTCCATGCACAAAACAGACCTATACGTTAAACATAATTAGCATGATGACTGAAGCTAATCAATATTGGGCAGTAATACTCAGATGTATCCTTACTTTCCATCAGATTTTATTGAATGGGTTCAATTTTAACTCACCTGAGGAAAAACTCCAAGCATTGGCCAATGCACTTGTCAACATGGATTTTAGAAGTGCAAGTTTTGTGGTCGTTATTTTACCAATGTGGTATCCTTTATTAGCAGATGAAGTTTTACTTTGTTTACAGTGGACAATAAATCGGTGCTAGCAGTAGTATGAACGACATAACTTGAGTGTGTTCCACCCAGCGCAGCAGTAAGGACAGTGGGAAGTGGCTGATATTTTCATTATGCATATCTGCTTTGTTAAAATGTCCTGGTACGAATAAGAATATCGATAAGATATTGAATAAATTAGCCTACATAATTGTAAAACCAGTAAAGGCTGAGCCACACCATAAAGACGTGTCACACACGGAGAACTAACTGTGTTATTTTAGGAATGAGCTCTGTCCGTGGATGGTGCAATCAAACTTGACCGGGACTTGCTAGATGATCAGCACTTTAAGTTTCTCTGGCCAGCTTAAGTTTCACTGGCCACAAGCCTTTGCTGCACTGATGAAGCCTTGCGCGTCTTTTTCAGTACAAGTCCTCTTGACCATCCAGTGGCTTTAGAGTATTGAAATTGGCTTAAAACAGTAAGCAGAAGGGGTCCTCACTCTGACAGCCTTGCCAGTGGGTTACAATTGGAGAAAACTCTATCCTGAAGCTTGTCTTCGAGATATGAGATGCCTGACTGTAGGGTGTGAGGGTTGAACCCCATCAGTGTCACTGGTTGAATGTTTTTGCCCTGAATGCTGAGAGCTGCCTGTTGATTCCTGATGCTTGCTGTGTAACTCTGGGAATAGTTGATGTTCTCACTATTTGCAGTAATAATGGAGTCAACAGGTCTGCAGACCAAGAAGTCTTCTCGATTCGATGTCTTTGACTGCTTGACCGAGATGGTTCCTTGCATCTGCTGATCTTCACTTTAAGCACAAATCTTCCCGTGTCATTCTTTCATAGCTCCTTCATTTTTCTCAGCCATGCTGATGTGCAAATTATTGACTTCATCCACGATCATCCTTGGTATCTACAGATCTGCGGGCTTGTAGATTACTTGTGTGTATATGTTTGAATCTATTTTGCAGCAGAAAACCTCACCTGCCCCAGTCTTGTATATCAGCCTAATCCTGTCTTCTATCCAGTTTGCAGCTACCTGCAGTGGCAACCACGGAGCTGCGATGGCCTCTCTGCAGAAATTTTCCATATCATGTTGCTAAAACAGGCTCATTCATCTGCTATCTAGCTTTAAAGATTCCAGAGCAGGTGGCAAAGTCTGCAGATCTGAAAGAATCCTGAGACAGAATATCCATCCCAAATCATATTTGCAAAGCTGCCTTTTTGAAAATTTCCCATGAGATCTTAGAGCAATCTGATCTTATCCTCTGCGCTCGTGGATGTGTGAGAACCTCAGTGCAGAGTATCTGACTGGTGTCATTTTTGGCAAAGCTGTCTACTTCTCTTCTTGATTCTCTTTGCCTTGTCAGATCCTGGAGCAGATCGGGGACCGCGCCCTCTGCCTTCGCATCTGCAGGAACCTCCTGGACGCCCAGGGGGACAGGATCAGCCTGGCCAGTACCGTGTTCCTGGTCCAGCTCATGATGGATCACTTTCTGGACTTGATGGCCATGGAGCAGGTGGAGGAGCTGCAGTCTCTCAGCCTGGGTGCCAAGGTTAGTCCTGCAAGGGTCCATTTCTAGGCACTCTTCATACCACTTCCACCCAAGCATCAGATATTCATTTGGCCTCCGTGCTCACATACCCCCTTGGTAGTTATGAAACAAGAAGCATCATTTACCCCTCAATGCTATTGGTGCAGTTTGCACGGCATCCATGTGAAGACACTGCACTTGTGTACACATTTATCTGAAAAGATGAAAGTTCACACACCATGCCATAGGTGCGTGAAGCATTGCATGAGTGTTGCATGTGGAGAACGCACAGCAGAAGAAAAATCAAAAGACGGGAACCGGGACACTAAAAATACGAGCAAAGAACAATAAAGGAACTAATTTGGAATAACATTTAATTGTAAACTTAAATCAGCAAATCAGTAACTTAAAACAAATTAAATCTAGTGGTTTGCTGCAACTTAAACTTCTCATGCCAGAACACCGTGAATTTGAACAGTCAAAAGCATAAAAGGAAATAATTTACATTAGCACAGCCAAGCACAATTAATTACAATGAACATTAGCAAGCCGGCAAAAAAACATATTAATACGCAAAGAGGCAAATTATATTTGGTCGAGTATAATTACCTTAAGGAGCCAACAACAAGAGGAAAAGAAAAGTCAGTGCCATTGCTAAAAGAACGCGGTCGTCGGGCCAAGCACCTCCACACTCTGCGCCAGAACAGCCCAGTTCAGACCGGTAGGTCAGTGTCGATCCCCGAGATTCGGCTTCCACATGGAGCCACGACACTCCAGGGTCCACGGTCCCTCAGCGGTGTCAGCCTTGGCCACGGTCCAGCAGTAATTAAGGCGTAGACGACAAGGAGGTGCTGACCCAACGCTGGCTATTTCGGAACGCACATGCTAAAAGCATATAGGCACTGACTGAGAGCGAAATCAATGACTATGGAGTCTCTTATAGGTTTTTTGGAACATGCATAAATTCCACACGTACCTTTTCGGGGAGACACAAAAGGATTGGGATCAACTGGGATCGTAACAATGAGCAAGACATCAGGTCAGTGGGATATCACTGCTATGTACGAGGCAGCATCCATTCACAGCCACTACGGCTATACACCCAGTGCTGAAGCACAAACCCTAGATGGGCTTGCACATACTCTCATGAGAATAGGTTGCTGTGCTCAAGCATTGCACTGTCTCCGATTTGTGCATAATGTCTGTGATGCCTGCCCTCGTGAGTTCCCTTGGCACCTTTAGCGAGTGCTGAAGTTTTCTACAAAAATAACATGATTTTTTTGTGGCTAACTTAGCCGGTTTCTGTAGTGTTCTTTATAAAACAAATGCATTTTTGGGGCTCACTTTGCGTGAATGGGAAAAATAAACTTTGCAACATCATTTTTTCCTGATAAAATATGTACAAAGAAGAAATACACGTACAGGTAAGTAGAAGCACCTGGGTTATGGACCAAAAATATAAATATCTGTTGAGCATCACCGTAGCTCACCTGTTAGCTGTATACTATTGCTAAACCTGATTTACTGCGGCGACGAAGCAATGTTCAGGAATAAGAAAAGATGGGCCACCAGTGCGTGGAGTCAGTGGTTTCCATAAAGAAATGATGCGCTTGGCTACTCACATTCCGTTAGTGCAACTGCCACTGCTAATTAAAGAAATTCTGAGTTACTACACACTCCAAGGTTGGCACAGAGAAGTATCGTTAAGGATTCTTGTGCAAGGAATTTAGTCTGTAAGAATGATTTCATGGTTGTGTACGCATACAATGATTACTGTTTTTATTTCAGGCATTACTGTGCTTACCTGAGCCAGAGAGACACGACTGTGAGCATTTGGTGTCTAAACCGATGCTAATGTTGGAACAGCTGCTTATGAACACAAAGGTGCGGACAAACCTGTGTTGATATTTAAATAGATGTTTACGAACACTGATCGTGAGAGTAACTGTCAGTGCCATAAGTACAGAGTGGGGATCCGAGATGCACAGTTCTGTGAAAGTGGGCCCAGCCTTGTCAGTATCAACCCCGCTGCGAATGCAGTAAGTTGCAACGTTGGACACTTCTGTGGGGACCTGCGGTACTGAGCAGTTGACGGAAGTAGGATCCGTGCCTGTTCTGTGCAAAGCAAGTTAGTCCCATTGAACATGGTTGCTGTTGGATCCTTTGGTGGCTGGCACTGGCAGGCTGAGACTTGCAGGCTGTTTAACCTTTAGAGGATAGTGGACCTGTGGGATATTGTTACACTGAGCAGATTCTTTACCAATATTGTCGCATACTGCATTGCCTAGCAGTAATTTAGCCTAAAATACTGAGGAGGGCGGTCAATAGATTCCTCTTTTCACTCCATCCATTAGACAGTTGTTAAACCCTTTCGTTTATCAAATTCAAAAATGATGAGATACCTTTCAACTAACTCATCTGAATTTTAGTGACATTTTGATAACTTCTCTTGCTTTATAGCTATACGCCCTTTGTATTTTGTGTTCCCCACGACAGATTGAGCACGCCTCCACAGTCCTAACCTGCCTGAGACATGAGCTTCAGTCCACCCACTTCCCTGCTAGTGAGCTGACCCAAGCCTCCTGCGACGCCTTGGTCACCAGATATGCCAAGAATGCTATCCAGCTGATAGTGGCTGTCCACACTCCGCAGTCGGGTCAGTATGCAGTCTGAATCCTTCAAGTTCGCCCTTTGGAGTTGAGATCCTTGATGCCAATTTTTTTTTTCCCCTGAAAAAAGATTTAATTAAGTAGACAGCATGTTTTTCCTATTAACCGAGATATTGCTTGCATTTCTGAATGTTTAATAATATCTAGCAATTTAATGCAATTTTTATTTATAGTTTTTAATGTTTTTTGCACTTTTAGGAGCAATATCTGCAAAGATGGCTGATATAGAAAAGAAACTTTTCTTATCATTTTTGAATCTCTGTTTTTATTTCATGTTTAATGAAAGCAAAAAGTACCTCTTTTGATGTAGCAGCCAGATATGAAAATGCTGCATGAAGTTAGGGAACTATTTATTAAAGTTTGCTTTAACGGCAATGAATACTGCAATGTATACTAACATGAATTGCAAATACTATGTTTCAGTTGGTGTGATGAACTGGTTTATTTTTCCGGAGTAGCCATCTCTTAATATGTAGCTTTGGCTTACATCTGATTTGGGGGAAATGCTCATAAATTGCTACATGAAAAAGTCTGTGATGTGAATTTTACCTGGGCACATATTTGGTGCAGCTCTCTGCTTCTCTTAAATGGAAAGCTATGTGGCATCTCTTTCTGGTCACCTTCATCGGGCAGTGCAACCCTCAAGGTTTTAATGCTTTTTCTGAAAAATGAGGGCTTTTTCTGTAAAATGAGGCTGCCGTTGATGAGGTAGACAGTGTTTATTTTGGAGGCTTCTGTGGAAACTGTGAACCAAACTTGCTTCATTGAAAATATTTCTGAGAAAGCTTGGCTCTCTGACCTGGCATCTTGAATAAAAAAAATCCAAATAGAAAAGGCACCAAAATGCTCCTCAGTTGGCAAAAAAATTTGAGATCAGGTTAAATAGACACAAAGGAGCATGTACACAAATTATATTTAAAAAAATTCTCTGCTTGGGTCGTGGTTGCTAGTAGACAACCTGTTGTCTCACCATGTGTGATGCAGATTTTGAGTCCACCCTACGGAGCGTGTCGGCTCTGAGCATGACCTCGCCCTCAGGGCAGAGGAGAAGCCGAAGTCGTCTGAGCGTGTCGTCGATAGTGACCACTCTGAGCCCACCGTCGTTTTCATCGTCGGCTTCGCAGGCGATCCCCGTAGCTAGGGACAGGGGTAGGTGCTCGAGTCACAACTGCAGAAACTTGGGGGGGGGTTGCATTTTTACTTATGAAATATTGGAGTTTGTTCCGGTTTATGTTGTTGCCATTTTATGTGTTTGCTGCTGATGTTGATGTCAGTGATGTTGCTGTTGCCATTGTAGCAGTTGCTGGTGTACTTATTTCTTTTTTCTGATGCCGTTGCTGCTCTTCCTTAGCTGCTGATGCTGCAGCTTTTGCTCAGTTTTTTTCACTGCTGTTGCTGACTTTACTAATTATTATCACTGATGCCATTTTTTTCTTTTGTTGCTCTCTTGTCCCTACAATTTTGTAAACGATTGCTGTTGTTTTGTTTTTGTGCCCCTGTGCTACTGCTTATCTAGTTCATCCCTAGTTTTCTACTGCCTGTATTGCTTATACTGAAAGGTGCAGTTTTGTCAACTAATAACCTGCAAAACAAAACGCAACAGTAACTTCAGGTATCCTTGCCAGAAATGTTATGACTGTTAAGTAGCTTTTTTTTAAGTTGTAAGAATACTATTGTGATGTGTCATTACATGTGGATAAAGGAGCCCTCTTTTACCACATCATTTAAGTCGTGAAATTGATATCATCCAATTGGACCTCCTCACAGTGAATTCAATGAAAACTTATGTATTGCGGCTAACGTTGGTTTGCTCTTCACACGAATGTGAGTACGGAAGAAATTTGACTTCAAAAAAGAATTTTTTTCTTTGCGTCAGTGGAAATGTGTTGCACTTTTTCATGTTCTCAGCAGGATCGTTTGTCTTGTGACTACTCTTCAGACTGAGGGACAGCAGGCTCTATATTGAAAGACTTTGACCAGATTACAGTGTGACTTATATGCTGATATTTGTGCTTTCTTATCAGCACCAAGCCCTACACCTTCAATACGCAGTGTGTCAAAAGGCTTGTCCCCGCGTGGTCAGTCTTCGCAGGTCGCCACAACCCCCCAGAAAATATCCGTCTCGGGGAGCAGTGTAGAGTCTCATACTGTTTCCTCAGTGGCTCGGCCAATAAAGGAAGCTACGGGTCTGCCTGATGCACCACCCAAGAGAGAGGACTGGGTACCAGACTTGAAGGAGACACATTGTATGGTGTGTAAAGAGGAACGTTTTAGTATGGTGAGTTGTCTGGTCTCCTATAGCAGGAAATACAACTTATTGTGAATATACTAAAAGGCATACTGTTAAAGGCACTTTCTGACATTCTGTTAAAAACACCTTTTACTGTTTTGGAGCCAAACATTTGCTAAATGCAGTTAAAGGCAGAACATGACAAATACATGTACGAGCTTTGAATTATTTCCATTCCACAAAAATTTTAAAAATACAAGTAGCAGTTGGGTCATTCTATAAATTCAGGGTCCAAAAGTGTGACATTTTTGTGCCCCTGTGACACCTGACCTGTGTCATTTGAAATACCGGTATCACTGAAATTGATTTCAAACTATTTCTATTTGTTTGACAGGGAATTTGCATTCATCACTCTTGGAAATTACAGAATGCATTCTGAACTTATCAAGTCATATGTCAGATATGACAGGGATGCGAAAAAAATTGGACCCCTAATATGTAGAATGACCCAGTTTCAAGCAAAATAATGTATAATGCCAGTACTATGTTACAAATTTTTGGTGAAGATCTTCAAAATAATGGATTAAAGCTTTGAATACACGTACCATGTTAATAAATAGTAGGGGAGAAGTGATGTTCATTAGAGGTTCAGAGTAAAACTGTGACCTCCTGAATGGAACACTTCATCATGACCTCCAGGGATATTCTTTGGGACACATATCCTGTGTAACATTGTGGTAGCTCGTCTCAATAGACCATATTCATTACAATCAAGACTGCACGTTCAATTTCAATATATGCAGAGATTACGCGTTCTCTTGGACTAAAAAAACAAGGGAATGGTGGAGATTACTTTGGTGAGTTACACTGTCTGTATGTTTCCCATCTTTGCATTCATAAGAGGCTGCCTTAGGTGCTAAAACTTAGATTTTTTTTGTTCTTTTTGGGCTTATAGTTCAACAGGCGTCATCACTGCAGACGCTGCGGCCGTGTCGTGTGCTGGCGTTGCTCCCAACTCAAGGCTGTGGTGGAAGGCTACGGTGACGCACCAGTGCGAGTATGTGATCAGTGCTACCAGACCTTCATCATGCCCAGGTACCTTTCAGCTAACCCTGCAGTCTCTTCCCGATCAGTATGGACAATTTTCTTTCCGGTAAAAGCTAAGAAAAGTGTGAACCGTATTGCCTACAAGTATCAGAGACCAGCTTTCTACAGCTTCCATAATTTTTACTTTGTGGCAAGCATGAAGGATGTCAGTCGGCTTGAATTCTTGGTTTCCTCTGTTCAATTTTCTGACAGGCCACAGAACAGTAACATGTCCTCTTTGGAACAGCGACTAAAGGCTAAGCAACCAGGTAAGTGATACAAATACCTGTACATGTTATTCTTTTAATCTTAAAGCATCGTGTTCATCATAAACATCTTATTCTTTCTTATTTGCCCTGAGTCATGTTCATTCAAATGTTATCTTTCTTGAATGAATTTTGTTTACTTTTCACCAGCTGTGTTTTACATTTGACATTTTGGCCAAGTCCTCACAGTGTGAGTGCCAGATTAGACTTGCTGGATGATGATCACATTAGTATTAAAGATCAAACACAAGGCGGGCTTCAATTTTATCTCTTCCCAGAGGTTATGTAGAATTACATATAAACTGTCCAATATTTTGTTAGATTGAAGAAGAACATCATTCAGAGCTTCGTACAGAACCTTTATACGAGGCAAAAGGAACCTCTTGAGCTATGTCACCAAGAGCTTTATACACAAAGTTGATCATTTGTATTTGCCTATCATGTCCATTATTTCACACAAAGCTAAAAGTTTGAAATAACCTTTGTAAAACAAATTGTGCCACATTCTCCAGACAGTAGACATTCGCCTGCCGGCAGGCTTTCCCCTGGCAAGCGCACACCCTCGCCGAGCTCGTGGCAGCATCGCATGCCCGTCGCTGGCTCCAGCTTTACCAGCGTCCAGTCGGGAGGGGCGGACACTCTACTCATGGCAGGCATGGAGTGGCAGCTGACCCTGGACGATGTGTACAACACGCTGATCAGGGAGGACTTCTACTACGAGCAGGTCAGTGTCGTCAGGTTTACCAGCACTGGAGATGTCTAGAACACCACTCCACATCAGCTGATCTCTCCAGAACACTTTCTTTCATTTCACCAATCATCACTCTACCTCAGTCATCAAGCTTCCTGTATGCTTTCTCTTACCAATTGTGTCACCCTGAATTGTGTAGCCTCTGTCCAGCTGATTTTTTACCAGATTCACCAGTCATCACCTTACCTGGTCTGACATCTGTCCAGTATACATTTGCAAGCTTGATCTATCACCCTGACTCGTCTAGCCTTAGTCCAGCACATTCCTACCAAATTCACCAGTCTTTACCTCACCTCACATAGCCTTACTGCAGCATACTCTAACCAGCTTGATCCATCGCTTAATCTCATTAAGCCCCTGTCTGACAGACTCTTACCAGCTTGACCAACCATCAGTTTACTTTGTGTAGCGTCTTTCTATGGTCCCAGCATGATCCATAGCCTTAACTCCTCCCACCTGTATTTCTTACCAGTGTGGTCTCTCACCTTACCTCATCTAGCCTCTTTCAAGTGTACCCTTAAGCAGTTTCCCCTGTCACTTTACCATCTCTGTTCACATTGCCACCGGCTACATCAGTCATCAACTAACCTCATCTAGCCTCTTCCCGTTGACCTGTTCCAGCTCTCCCCATCACCCTCGCCTCATCTAACCATCCTCAATCCTAGTCACTCTCCTTGCTCATTCCAGTAATTTTTGTTCAGTTTCCTACTTATTCCCGTTTCCCACCTTGATAGGCTCCAAGTACATCGGTGTGCCTGTCCATTCTGGACCTTCATAGTGACCACAGCACCTGCGGCACGCTGATCCTACAAATATGCCGAGACCTCTCGGAGTATTTAAGACCAATCCGACCAGGCGTGCCCAACCCAGAAGTAGACTACAACCTCATCATAAGGTGATGAATCGAGCCCACAAACCTGTTGTTGTGACAGTAATGAATTTTACCTGTATCTTGTATTTCCTGGTAGTAAAACTAAAGATTGGTTACACTTGGGTACGATGATAAATTAACTTAGCCTCAACAAATCTGGAGAGGTGATGACAATTTTAATAATTTAAATAAGGAACATCTTTGTGATTTTTCTGGCCCTCTTAAGAAAATTAGTTATAAAGAAATGCTTATTTATACTTATTGACAGTTTTGTAAAAAGGAGAATAACAATTTCAATTTAAAAATACTTTGCCTGTTTGTCAGATTTGCGACTTGTTTAAATGAATCCTTCGTCGACATCAAGTAAGACTTAGAATATCATGTCAGTTTGAAAAAAAATTAACCTTTCGTCAGACTAATTTAAGACCAATTGAATGTATCACACAGTCTACTTTTCCCCATCTTTCCAAATACTATTACTTTTTCATTTGATAGTATGATGAAGACTCTCCTGTTTAATGCCAAGCTGCATTTCATCAAAGATGGTGACAGCAGTAGCATTGAGCTATGTGACAGCTACAGGAGCTTTGTGGATCTGCTGAGTTTGTTTTGTCAGGAGTAACTGTGCTGACATACCCAGCATACAACAGCTGGCTAATGCTGACTCAGCAAGGTGAGTAAGGAGTACTTGAGTAACAAGTGCTTACTCTGCTTTGAGGGATTACATTATGATGAGGGACAAGCATAGGATCTTTCGTTCCAGGTTGAATCTGTAAGGAGTAAGAAAGCGGTCAGACTTGGCATTCATCAGTTCTGTATTGCTGACTCTGCAAGATGAGTAATGAGTACTTTATTAATGAGTATATGTTATGTTGAGTGACACCACTGTGAATGGGACAACTGTTTGAGCTCTGTAAGGTGAGTAATGAGTACTTGATTAATGAGTATGTTATGTTGAGTGACACCAGTGTGAGTGGGACAACTGCTTGAGCTCTGCAAGGTGAGTAATGAGTACTTGATTAATGAGTGTATGTTATGTTGAGTGACACCATTGTGAATGAGACAACTGTTTGAGCTTTTGAATCAACTGAGTCTGTTAAGAGTAAGAATGCTACCTACTAAGCATTTATCAACTTTGTATTGCTAACTCTGCAGATTGAGTCACAAGTACTTACTCTATTATGAGTATCGAGAAACAAAGTAAGATATCGGGAAGTTAAACCAAGTCTCAATTGATCACTAGTCAATCCCAAGTCATTCAGTCATGTGTCAAGTCATGTTCATTTACATAAACGAGTAAAGAATTCCTTTCATTCCTTTGCCATTGTTCATCCCTTGTGAACTATCTCTTGACCAAACCTTATATTTGACTTCTGATTAACTTCCCTGTGGTGGATTGAAGTGGAAGGAACAGTTACAGGAGGTCTGTTGATTTATTGAGTTTGCTTGTGACTTGGATCTGCACTTGCAAAGATTTCTGTAAGCTCACCTCCTCTTCCGCCCTGACTGTCTTCTTTGAAACCACCACGAGAAAATCTGTCATTGTCCTGTTTCAGGCAAGTGAGGGATCGTCTGGTCCTTGCAGAGCGGCTGCAGCTGGCGGCGGAGGTATCCACAAAATGCGGCCTGGATGCATCGGCTGTCTGGTCAGCGTGGGGAATTAGCTGTCTGAGGGCTGGCGACTACCAGGGAGCAAGGGAGAAGTTTGCCAGGATACTCAAGGTAGCCAGACTTAGCACAGGCTAATTTGCTTAGCAGGGAAAAGGTTACTTGCCAGAAAGTTAGTGAAATGTATTTTGCTAATGACTGGTACGTAGCTGTATGATTTTGGCTGTGGATGTCACTTATTGAGAAATCTTGAGTTATGTGTTGAGTGGACAGTTGCTTTATGTCAGAGCAAGCCTGGTTTGTGAGTTGAGTTCTGTCACCCCTCTCAGATCTAACCATCTCTCCCAAATTTTGTGTGGTATTCCTTAAGTGGCTGATGCTTACGGTTCTTTCCATTTGTTTATGTCTGAGGCCATGGAAACACATTTGTCAACGGTTTTCCCCCCACGTTGTCTTTTGTAGCCACCAAGTGACAAGAACGTGATGAGTGTGACCTCCAAACTGCTAACCGACATTATACAGTATCTGGAGACATCAGCATCCCAAGCTGACACGGTGTGAAACATCAACAGTTCTCGTTCTTTTTCCTTTCTACTTTTTTTGTGATCAACTAATTTATTCAATTAGGAGTTTTGTTTGTGTTTATGATGTTTTGTTTATTCTGCCAGTGCTGGCACAGTGATACTTTCAATTTTATTGAGTTAATTATTTTTGTGAAAACTTGTCGTTCTGACTTCCTCATGTCCAATCACCTACATTTCTCATGGTGTTCCTCTTTAGTCGTTTTCATGATCGACTAAGTGATTAAGTCAGGATTTTCTGTAAATTCTGTAACTGCACTCCACAGATGTCAGTACTGTAATAAGTGCTCATCGTTGCTCGACCATAACCCTTGAAATTCAAGTTCATTGAGTTGCTTATTCCCCGAAAAATTGGTCATTCTGACAGGCTCAAGCAATCCTGAGTGCCTCGGTGACCTCCATCAGAGACTTCATAGCAGAACCAACAAGTGTAAGCATTTTTACTGCGCCTTTTAAACGTGTCCAGACACTTATAGTTATAATGTAGACATTCTTTTTGACATTCTGTATTATTGTGCACTCCAGTTGGGACATGGTGTGGTTTCACCATGAAGCGTAGAGATTGGTTGCACTGTAAGTATCCTGGGAGTCCACAAAATACCGCCCTCAACAGTTTGTGCACGAAGTCTGAGTGGTTAGGTTGAAACCTGTATTCTAGCTCTTCAACAAAATTCAAATTTTTGTATGATTAGTTACTTTTCTGTTATTTTCTGGCAGTGCAATCAGAGATACCTGATTTAGCCAATTTTTTTCACGGTCATGGTCAGTATTTCATTGTGTTTTCACTAGTTTTCATAAGTATTGCTATCAATTACTTTTACTAATGGTTAGTAAGCTGTAATAACAAAATGTCTTTGATCAACTTTAATGTGTGGGGTAGCTTTGGGGTACCATTGAAATCTGGCTGCTTCAGATTCCTTGTGATTTCTTGTGAAAGACTTATGAAAGACTTGTGACTACTTGTGAAAGACTTGTGACTACTTAAGTCCATTGGACAAGATTTGTGAATACTTGTGAAGACGTGACATCTTGGGAAGACTTGTGACTTCTTGTAAAGACCTAATTACTTGTGAAGATTTCTGATTACTATGAAATACTTGGGATGCATTTAACTGCTACACAGCTGTATTGCAAGGGAGTTTAAGTAGTCCAAAGTAAAAGTACCAAACATTTTGAAAAGAAGTCTACACAGGAATAAAGTATTTCCATTCACAGCCTGGGATTAAAGAGGAAAAGGCTTAAATTTTTGGGTGTAATTTCTGCCTACATAGGCCTCATTCACTGGCAACCCCTTGGACAATCCAGCTCTCCAAGAATGCCACTTTTACATAACCACCTACTGCCCTCACATCTCCATGGTGCAGTTCTACCATCAACACAACAGGTTGTCGTTGGCCGTCTCGTACATCCTACACCAGGTAGAGACAGATTCCCGTCTGGGACTAGTAGCTGTCAGTAGACTAACTAGGCCATGCCACTTAAAGTAGACATGACTGCCCGGTGCCACACTTTAATGTCAGATGCACTCTGGAATTGAAACATGCTTTTTATGGCACAAGCAAATCTGTGGTTGAAAGATCGCTGGGTACATGTACAAACGTTCATTTCTCTACTGAGGGCACTGTTTTCTGCCAAGGAGGCCACAGCTGAGAACATGCTTACCTCAGACACAACTGCTTTAACTAGCGATCCCAAAATGGCAAAGTGTCTGCATGTCCATTGCTTCCTTAACATCTCCTAAGTCTGATCAAGTTATTACCCAAGCTAATGACTGTTGCCTGCTTCTATTCAGTGATCTTCAGTTTGATTGGACAATAACCGTCCATGTGACTTGCTTGTTGTTGTTTCTAGTCGCATTTCACTCCAGATATGTGGTCTATTCAAATGAGGAATAATTCCAATGAAAAGCTTACAAAAATGTTTTCAAAGAAGGTTTGAATATCGAAAACATTCATATCAGCCAGACACAATTGCCAACAACTTGGAAAAGGATTCATTAAAATATTTATCTCATTAAACGATTTTCACCCATGAACCTGGACAAAGTTTGAGGCCCTGCCCCCTCATTACCCCCTGCTCTTTGAAACACAATGTTCTCCACATGAGCGTGTAATAACGTCCAAAAACTGAAACTGTCGATTTCCACAGCACTGTTCCAGCGAAGTCTTCCTGGAGGGTCTGCTGGTACCCTGCATGAAGCAGGGCAAGTTACGTGACCTGCAGACCGAGATGCTGCACCAGGATCCCACCTTGGCCGCCTGGAACAACTACCTCACGGTGATGTGTCGATACCTCAACGCCCACAGTTTGGCTCATGTTCTCTACAATGTACAGCTCTTCATGAAGGTAAACGTTTTCGTGCGTAAACAGTGGACTAGGCCAATGAGAATCTCTGATAGAGACGGTATTTCCATGGTGTATCCTGGAAAAAATCACTTGTAGCTTTTTTGTTGGATTGGCCGTGTTTGCTGATGACAGTAAGAAATGACGTCTAGTTGGCGAAAGTGTTTCAAAGTATTTTACCTGTTACCATGCGGACAGTGGGACAATTCAAATGTAGATCCTTTGACGCATACACCCACATAATGCTTTTAATAATAATAATTTCTAAGAATTTGGTCGAAAATGAGAGGCTGGAAACACCGTTCTTATCTCTTATCCTTTCTTCATATTCATCCCTTGTTCCCTCAGGATTTTGTCCGTGCATCCATGACCTGCATCAAGTTCTACCAGTCTGGTGCCAAGACCTACTCGGACCTCTTTGACCGCCTCCACTACCTGACTAAAGCCAAGGAGCATATGAAGGCTGTGCTGGACGAGAAGCAGTGGGACAGTGTTCCGAGGCCACCCATGACCAGCTCCATATCCAAAGGCAGCACTCCGTCTTGGGCACCAGCTAGCGATGCAAACATTAGGCTGATGATGACACCCTCTCAACTTACAAAGTAAGGAGCCGTATTATTAAACGCCCGAGGACTGTTCACCCACAATGATTTTCAGTGAAAGTCTCACGGAAGACATGATCAGGCATTGTGCTGTCAATTTGCCATATGTTTTTTTATTCACACAACTTACACAAACAGGGTTCCCACATTGTATAAAAGAAGAATTCCCTGATATTTCCATGAGTGTTCCTTTAGGAGTTTCCAAAATTCCCCAGTCTAATTGTTTCAACCAATTTCCTGTTTTCCATGTTGCAGTGGAGCCTGAGAGGCATCACATTTTCTCTTTTTGACCTTATCAAATTCCCAGACTTTTCCTCGATTTGAAGCATTTTCTCAAATTTTCACTTTTTCCCCAACTGGAGAAGGAAAAAAATTTCTGGGTTTTACCTGATTTTCAGGAATGGCTAGATGCATATGTTTTCAACTTGGCCACATTATACACACTGTTGTAGCAAATATCACTCTGTGACTTGGTCCTGGAGTGTTAGAATGGATCCAATATGAACACTGAAAAAGTGTCCAAAAATGTTTGTAAAAAGACTGGCTTATTTATATTTTTTAGAATGATTTTTTAATCAATAATGAAAGGATTCAGGCTTGAAAATTGTGAAAAGTCTCAATTTAAATTAATTGATGGGGTATGGGGGATTTCTAGAAAAAAAATCAGCGATTGTAAGTTGTTTGGACAAGGGGCTGTGAGTCCTCTTGGATTGTCATCTGTGTTTTCATGGAGAAAATTCTAACCTGGGGCTCTACAATATTCAAATGCAAAGATCGTTTGCCCAAACTATGTTTGAGTGTGAACTTCGTATTACAGTCCCTTGCGAGTTGTGTTGTGGATGCTTGGTCATTAAACCACTCATCTTTCTCTGTCGCAGTCACATGAACACCATCAGCCAGCAGATAGAGGTCACCAAGCTCCTGCATAGGATGGCATCATCAGGGAAGTCTTCCCTCCTAGGTTCTAGCCAGGGGGCGGAGCCCAGCCGTGGGGAGCAGCTACCCACACTGTTTGGCAATAGCAAGGTCAAGGCCGAGGTGGCCTACAGGGTGAGTGCCCAGCTAGTATTTTGAACCTAAAAAGTGACCCGTGGAGCGGGCTTTTTGAGTCGTGACCCATCAGTGAATCAGGGTTCAGATGTGTCGCATTTCTAGAGTGGCTTATCCTGATGAGTATGATGATCAGGGGTTAGATTTCTCACCTTCCTAGCTGATTTCAGCTTTTTTTCCTCACTGGCTGTGTACAAAAGTATAGGAGATTTTCACAGTTCAGCTTCTTCATGCCATTTTTCAGCTGTTTTCAGCTGTTTTTATCATTGGTCAATCTCATGAAGCTTGGTTTCTGGCCACAAAACGATTTTTGCAGGTGGCAGTGGAATCAGTACTATGCTGCACAGCATGTGAAAGTAATCCACTCCGAGCACAACAAAAGAGGGCGTGTTTATTGGGTACTCACTGTATAAGCGTGCATTTAAAATGGGATCAATAGCGCGTTTGATGCGGAGCATGTTGTGCACACCAGATTTATCCCATAATGTATGGTCTTTATGTACATGCAGAACGCGTGCAAGAAAACTTAACCACCATCTGTCTTTCTTTTGCTGCTTGGGGATGCACATTCAACATGGGGTGGATAAGCACAGAGAACCTTGCTTTATAGCAACAAAAACAGGTTACCAGCAGCTGACTTTTGCTGTGCAATCTGTTTTCCTGAGCAGAATATTAAAAAAATGGTCTCAAAGCTTGTTGCACTTAACTAGAAACAAAATTGAACTTGTCAAAAATGGCACTGGTCGTGTAGGTACCACAAGCAATTGGCATTATTTGAAATTTCAAGATGGCCTTTTTGTGCAATAGCTGTAGGTGTTTAAACTTGCCTGAAAGGAAGGTCCATGCCTTGTACAATAGATTCATGTTATGGATTGATTTTAGGTTCTTCTGGCTGGTCCATCGGTGAATGATGGCTTCCTGATGGCATTCCAGATCATTCAGGTGAGAGAATAGATCTGCTTGTATTCAACTGCAAACTAAACAGAGAAGCTGCGCCTGGAAATAATTAATTATTAACAATTAGAGTAGTTATTGATTCATAGATGGAACGGGCATTGCAGTGTTGTTCTGGGGAATCTGTGGTATAAAACGAAGAGGGTTGGTTTGACGTTATTGTTATTACCAGTTGGCAAAATGTTCTGAACAGCCAGTTCAATACATGCCGTGATTTACGATATCAGGCCCTGAAACCTGGAATTGCAGAATGTTAATAAATTTGCTTCTAATTGTTTGTTTTCTGTTCTGTTTTTACTTTCTGCGTTCAAATTTGTTTCTAGGACTTCCGTCTTCCCGACACACTGATATACAGCCACATTGGTCGGCGGCTAGCTGCGCAGCACAAGTACAAAGACATCCATCAGCTGCTGGTCTGTGTGCGGAATACCGGGCTGTCCAACGACCAGTGCTGCGATGAGATACTGGACACCTGTGTCAGAGTGTTAGCCAGTGATAGCAGCCAGACAAAGGAGGTGGAGGGCCTGATAAAACTCATCAAGAGTGACACCAACAAGGTATTTCCAGTCAATTGAACTGATCCTTTTTTGGGGGGGGGAACAGGAAGAGGATAAAATCTGGAAAGGTTGCAGTAACGCCATGGAAGTACGTTTAGAGGATTTGTGGTTCTAAGAAGAACTAGTTATTTCAAACAGTGTGCTGTGTTTTGTCATCGGGAGACAGCCAGACTCATGCTGGTGAGGGGGACCTAAGTAGTAGAGGTCAGGATTCAGAACTGGAAGGATTAGTTCATTGGACCATCTTTGAAGTGATGCCTATGCTTCTTTATACTACTGCAAGCACTAACCCTCCCAGGATGTTTTGGCTAGAAACCCTGCCTGGGCTTAACCAAGGCTACTAAAATTATGCAAGTCCCTGGCTGACAGCCTCCTCATTGTCAACCTTTGACACTATTCAATGAGACGAGCTCTCTCTCTCTCAGAATAGGCGATTCATGCTACTTCTGTTGACTTGATTCTGTTCACTTCTGTCAGGAGTTTGTATGCACGTATCTAAATGTTCGTCCTGAAAGAAAATTGTCAAATTTTGATGACCACTTGCTGTTGAAATGCTGAAGTTGCATCTGCGTCAGATGTCTTAACGAACTCTTAACATTGTTTGGGGGATTTGTTTTGTTTGTTTTTTTTAGTTGATTTTTTTCCACACCTGCCCTGTCTCTTGGTCATTGTTTTCCCAAGTGATTGAAATGTGAGAGATTCTTCATGGAAGGCATTCCTGTGTTTGTGCTCAGATCAATGCCCTGATGCTGTGGGGCAAGCTCAAGTCGGCCTACCTCATTGCCGTCAAGGCAGAGCGGGTGGAGGACGTCCAGCGGATCCTGAGTGCTGCCCAGCGAGCAGGGCCCAGCCAGGCACAGATGAAAACCATCTGTGAGAGCTGGCTGGCATCCCAGGCCGAGAAGAGGCAGAGAGAGATGAAGACCAAAGAGCTGCTGATGAGGAGCAAGCAGGAGCGGAGTTAAACTGTGGCAGTGGATGAGGTTGCCATGGCAGTACACAAGGTTACTGTGGCAGTGGATGAGGTTGCCATGGCAGTACACAAGGTTACTGTGGCAGTGGATGAGGTTGCCATGGCAGTACACAAGGTTACTGTGACAGTGGATTGGGTAATACCATGACAGATTTTAACATGCCAGCACATGAGTTTACCCATAGCAGTGATCGAAGTGTGTTATCATGACATTAGATGTTTCTTTGACCTGAAACGACTGAGAATATTTCTATTCCCCCTATTGCCGGTCCATCGCAAGTTTTTTCCCCAGGTAATGCTGGTACCCATTTATACTCCTGGGTGGAGAGAGGCAAGTGGCTTGCTAAGGGCCACAACATACTGCCAGCAGCTGGACTCGAACCTCCAACCCTATGATTGGAAGCCACATACCCCCCCCCAGCTGTCAAGATAAGTGTTCACAATAGTAAGCCAACACTGCCAACAGAAGGCTTTACTCTGCATTATATTCATTTTAATGGACAAATTCATGCATTAAAGTGTGTAATAAGATTTTTTTATATGGTGACTAAATGCCAGTAATCTTAACATAGGCAGTTGTAATAACTAATCTGTCACCAATTGTTGATTATATAATGCGTAATACATGTAGCTTGTTAATTTCAGAAGTACATAGTTTCAAGAAGTGTATATTTGTTTTGATTTTAGCCAGTGCAATGGATTACATCAAACAAAAATTGTAGTCAATTGTACCAGTAAGAGGAACGACCAATAACTCAGACACTGCCAGATATTGCTGCAGCTGCTTCTAAGCCATTTCTAACTTTCTTACTATCAAGTCTCTGAACCACAGAAAATTCATTGAACAATGCCGAATCCTTTTTTTTTTTCATTTTTAGCAATTCCCCAAACAAAGAGTTCTCAAGTAGAACTTATACCAGAACAACTGCCTTTCATAAGCAATGGAGTTTTTTTTCTCTCATGGGATGAAGATGTGGTTGTTGGTACCTACTTTTAAAATACTTTGAAGGCCCAAGCACAGACAGGCAAGGTGACACATCAGCCTTTTAAAAGTCCCTGCTGCTTTATTTGGGTCACAGGGTGGCCGGGGGGGCTAGGGGAATGGAAATCTAAATCAGAATCAAAGCCTATTTTTTTGTTTGAAAAGTGTGGCCCCCAAATATCAGTTTAATACGGGGAATACTTCCAAAACTTTTATCTGTGCTCTGAAGATTCAGCACACATATTAAGGCAGGGGACAAAATTACTTGGAAAGGTGTCGGGTTCATTCTTTTACAAGTGTAAGTTTTTTCAGCAATAACTGATCCTATTCAAATACTTCATTTTTTTTAACAGGACAAAATTTAAAATTGTGCATTAAGGAATTGTGCAACAATGAATCCTCACAGATTGAAAATGTGGTGAATGCTACATCTCACATGCGAATGTTATGCCAATAAAATCAGGCAAAAAGTTGGCCTCTTTCCGAGGAAATCAACAAATGCCACACTGAATTTCTTAGTTGAAATGCTGAGTTCATGTATCAGGTCGTGCCTTTACACAACTTTAAATTCTTGGAGGGAGTAAGCCGTGATAGAACGAGCTGGGAGTAAAACTGTTTGTTCAAATATAATGACTGAGTTGCGTTTGTTATTGAGGGAAAAACATTCAAGGGACGCAAGAAAAACATGTCTTAATTAAAAGTTTAACAGAAATTGAAAGCATTTAGTTCACATGAAGTATTTCAAAATAACAGTAAATTTGTAACCATTTCAAAAATATCACAAATTCATAATGTTTACCCCATTAATCGCGACCCAAAAATGATTAAAAAGATCCTGTGTTTCCCTGCCCACAAAAAATCCCCATTTTATTTTGGGCGTTCACGCTCCCAGGCTGATTTGATGACGTCATCGGCAGAACGCCAATATGTACAGTGTACATGTACATTCACACTGTACATGCAGTATCGCACACTTGCAATAGATGTTATGTTTGATGTAGCTTGGCCCACAGGCAAACACTGTCTCGGTTCACGGTAGCTTGGCCCACAGGCAAACACTGTCTCAGTTCAAGACAGCTTGGCCCCCAGGCAAACACTGTCTCAGTTTAGTTTGGCCCACAGGCAAACACTGTCTCAGTTCAAGACAGCTTGGCCCACAGGCAAACACTGCCTCAGTTTAGCTTGGCCCACAGGCAAACACTGCCTCAGTTTAGTTTGGCCCACAGGCAAACACTGTCTCGGTTCAAGGCAGCTTGGCCCACAGGCAAACACTGTCTCGGTTCACGGTAGCTTGGCCCACAGGCAAACACTGTCTCAGTTCAAGGCAGCTTGGCCCACAAGCAAACACTGTCTCGGTTCAAGGCAGCTTGGCCCACAGGCAAACACTGTCTCGGTTCAAGGCAGCTTGGCCCACAGGCAAACACTGTCTCGGTTTAGCTTGGCCCACAGGCAAACACTGTCTCGGTTCACGGTAGCTTGGCCCACAGGCAAACACTTTCTCACTTCAGCTTGGCCCACAGGCAAACACTGTCTCGGTTCACGGTAGCTTGGCCCACAGGCAAACACTGCCTCAGTTTAGTTTGGCCCACAGGCAAACACTGTCTCGGTTCAAGGCAGCTTGGCCCACATGCAAACACTGTCTCAGTTCAAGGCAGCTTGGCCCACAGGCAAACACTGTCTCGGTTCAAGGCAGCTTGGCCCACAGGCAAACACTGCCTCAGTTTAGTTTGGCCCACAGGCAAACACTGTCTCGGTTCAAGGCAGCTTGGCCCACAGGCAAACACTGTCTCAGTTCAAGGTAGCTTGGCCCACAGGCAAACACTGTCTCAGTTCAAGGTAGCTTGGCCCACAGGCAAACACTGTCTCAGTTCAAGGTAGCTTGGCCCACAGGCAAACACTGTCTCGGTTCAAGGCAACTTGGCCCACAGGCAAACACTGTCTCGGTTCAAGGCAGCTTGGCCCACAGGCAAACACTGTCTCGGTTCACGGTAGCTTGGCCCACAGGCAAACACTGTCTCGGTTCAAGGCAGTTTGGCCCACAGGCAAACACTGTCTCGGTTTAGCTTGGCCCACAGGCAAACACTGTCTCGGTTCACGGCAACTTGGCCCACAGGCAAACACTGTCTCGGTTCAAGGTAGCTTGGCCCACAGGCAAACACTGTCTCGGTTCAAGGCAACTTGGCCCACAGGCAAACACTGTCTCGGTTCAAGGTAGTTTGGCCCACAGGCAAACACTGTCTCGGTTCAAGGTAGCTTGGCCCACAGGCAAACACTGTCTCGGTTCAAGGCAGTTTGGCCCACAGGCAAACACTGTCTCGGTTCACGGTAGCTTGGCCCACAGGCAAACACTGTCTCGGTTCAAGGTAGTTTGGCCCACAGGCAAACACTGTCTCAGTTTAGCTTGGCCCACAGGCAAACACTGTCTCGGTTCAAGGCAGCTTGGCCCACAGGCAAACACTGTCTCAGTTTAGTTTGGCCCACAGGCAAACACTGTCTCAGTTCAAGGTAGCTTGGCCCACAGGCAAACACTGTCTCGGTTCACGGTAGCTTGGCCCACAGGCAAACACTGTCTCGGTTCACGGTAGCTTGGCCCACAGGCAAACACTGTCTCGGTTCAAGGTAGTTTGGCCCACAGGCAAACACTGTCTCGGTTCAAGGCAGCTTGGCCCACAGGCAAACACTGTCTCAGTTCAAGGTAGTTTGGCCCACAGGCAAACACTGTCTCAGTTTAGCTTGGCCCACAGGCAAACACTGTCTCGGTTCAAGGCAGCTTGGCCCACAGGCAAACACTGTCTCAGTTTAGTTTGGCCCACAGGCAAACACTGTCTCGGTTCAAGGCAGCTTGGCCCACAGGCAAACACTGTCTCGGTTCACGGTAGCTTGGCCCACAGGCAAACACTGTCTCAGTTTAGTTTGGCCCACAGGCAAACACTGTCTCGGTTCAAGGCAGCTTGGCCCACAGGCAAACACTGTCTCAGTTTAGCTTGGCCCACAGGCAAACACTGTCTCGGTTCAAGGCAGCTTGGCCCACAGGCAAACACTGCCTCAGTTTAGTTTGGCCCACAGGCAAACACTGTCTCGGTTCAAGGCAGCTTGGCCCACAGGCAAACACTGTCTCGGTTCACGGTAGGTTGGCCCACAGGCAAACACTGTCTCAGTTTAGTTTGGCCCACAGGCAAACACTGTCTCGGTTCAAGGCAGCTTGGCCCACAGGCAAACACTGTCTCGGTTCACGGTAGCTTGGCCCACAGGCAAACACTGTCTCAGTTTAGTTTGGCCCACAGGCAAACACTGTCTCGGTTCAAGGCAGCTTGGCCCACAGGCAAACACTGTCTCAGTTTAGTTTGGCCCACAGGCAAACACTGTCTCGGTTCAAGGCAGCTTGGCCCACAGGCAAACACTGCCTCAGTTTAGTTTGGCCCACAGGCAAACACTGTCTCGGTTCAAGGCAGCTTGGCCCACAGGCAAACACTGTCTCGGTTCAAGGCAGCTTGGCCCACAGGCAAACACTGTCTCGGTTCACGGTAGCTTGGCCCACAGGCAAACACTGTCTCAGTTCAAGACAGCTTGGCCCACAGGCAAACACTGTCTCAGTTTAGCTTGCCCACAGGCAAACACTGTCTCGGTTCAAGGCAGCTTGGCCCACAGGCAAACACTGTCTCGGTTCAAGGCAGCTTGGCCCACAGGCAAACACTGTCTCAGTTTAGTTTGGCCCACAGGCAAACACTGTCTCAGTTCAAGGCAGCTTGGCCAACAGGCAAACACTGTCTCAGTTCAAGGCAGCTTGGCCCACAGGCAAACACTGTCTCAGTTTAGTTTGGCCCACAGGCAAACACTGCCTCGGTTCAAGGCAGCTTGGCCCACAGGCAAACACTGTCTCGGTTCACGGTAGCTTGGCCCACAGGCAAACACTGTCTCGGTTTAGCTTGGCCCACAGGCAAACACTGTCTCAGTTCAAGGCAACTTGGCCCACAGGCAAACACTGTCTCGGTTCAAGGTAGCTTGGCCCACAGGCAAACACTGTCTCGGTTCAAGGTAGCTTGGCCCACAGGCAAACACTGTCTCAGTTCAAGGCAGCTTGGCCCACAGGCAAACACTGTCTCGGTTCAAGGCAGCTTGGCCCACAGGCAAACACTGTCTCGGTTCAAGGCAGCTTGGCCCACAGGCAAACACTGTCTCGGTTCAAGGCAGCTTGGCCCACAGGCAAACACTGTCTCAGTTTAGCTTGGCCCACAGGCAAACACTGTCTCGGTTCACGGTAGCTTGGCCCACAGGCAAACACTGCCTCAGTTTAGCTTGGCCCACAGGCAAACACTGCCTCAGTTTAGCTTGGCCCACAGGCAAACACTGTCTCAGTTCAAGGTAGCTTGGCCCACAGGCAAACACTGTCTCAGTTTAGCTTGGCCCACAGGCAAACACTGTCTCGGTTCACGGTAGCTTGGCCCACAGGCAAACACTTTCTCACTTCAGCTTGGCCCACAGGCAAACACTGTCTCGGTTCACGGTAGCTTGGCCCACAGGCAAACACTGTCTCGGTTCAAGGCAGCTTGGCCCACAGGCAAACACTGTCTCGGTTCAAGGCAGTTTGGCCCACAGGCAAACACTGTCTCGGTTCAAGGCAGTTTGGCCCACAGGCAAACACTGTCTCGGTTCAAGGCAGTTTGGCCCACAGGCAAACACTGTCTCGGTTCACGGTAGCTTGGCCCACAGGCAAACACTTTCTCACTTCAGCTTGGCCCACAGGCAAACACTGTCTCGGTTCACGGTAGCTTGGCCCACAGGCAAACACTGTCTCGGTTCAAGGCAGCTTGGCCCACAGGAGTAGTATATTGTGAGCAAAATCATACCGTGTTGAGGTGGTACCGTATTGAGGTGGAGGTGGGATGAGGTGGTACCGTATTGAGGTGGTACCGTATTGAGGTGGAGGTGGGATGAGGTGGTACCGTATTGAGGTGGAGGTGGGATGAGGTGGTGTGAGGTGGGAGTGAATTATCATATACCTGATGTGAAACAAAAGAATTGATAAATTATACGTATAATATACGTATAAATTATGCGAATGGCGTCAAGCCGGGACGAAGTCGCGGGTTGAGTGGAGTTCCCGGAGGGACTCCACGCCGAACCACGGAGTGGTGAGGAGGGCTCACCCCACGGTAGTGTTCAACTGGCGTTAGCCAGTTGGGGAACGAGTGACGAAGTCACGAAGTGGACGCGTAAATTTTCAAATCGATAAAATAAATGAATAAAATAAAATTCAAAGCAAAATACCTGTTTCGATTTTCTGTTCAAACTTCTGTCCGAATGGCTTGACTGGACGACCGTATACGGATCCATATAAATTATGCGAATGGCGTCAAGCCGGGACGAAGTCGCGGGTTGAGTGGAGTTCCCGGAGGGACTCCAAGCAGGATACATGGTTGCCAGAGGGACTTGCACAACAAATATCACCTACAGTAAACATCTTTTAAGCAACATCCGCATCCAACAAGATGATGCAGGTCTCAATTTCTATGGGCCGGCTGTCAGTCACTCAGCGTTTTGTTAAAGTACGAAGAGTAAGGAGCTGAGTTCGCCTCGCAAATCCGTGGTTGCCAGAGAGACTTTCACAACAAACATCACTTCTTGCGCATCTTGGCCCCAAAGTCCGCGTCTAAAAAGATTGTTGATTGTCGTTGCCAAGGTATTTCCCCAATCCGCATTCAACAAGATGATGCAGGTCTCAATTTCTATGGGCCGGCTGTCAGTCACTCAGCGTTTTGTTGAAGTACGAAGAGTAAGGAGCTGAGTTCGCCTCGCAAATCCGTGGTTGCCAGAGAGACTTTCACAACAAACATCACTTCTTGCGCATCTTGGCCCCAAAGTCCGCGTCTAAAAAGATTGTTGATTGTCGTTGCCAGGTATTTCCCCAATCCGCATTCAACAAGATGATGCAGGTCTCAATTTCTATGGGCCGGCTGTCAGTCACTCAGCGTTTTGTTGAAGTACGAAGAGTAAGGAGCTGAGTTCGCCTCGCAAATCCGTGGTTGCCAGAGAGACTTTCACAACAAACATCACTTCTTGCGCATCTTGGCCCCAAAGTCCGCGTCTAAAAAGATTGTTGATTGTCGTTGCCAGGTATTTCCCCAAACATGGTCCTCCTCTGGTGAGGATATAACATGGATGTAACGCACGATCCAGTTCAAATAAGGAGCTGAGTTCGCCTCGCAAATCCGTGGTTGCCAGAGAGACTTTCACAACAAACATCACTTCTTGCGCATCTTGGCCCCAAAGTCCGCGTCTAAAAAGATTGTTGATTGTCGTTGCCAAGGTATTTCCCCAATCCGCATTCAACAAGATGATGCAGGTCTCAATTTCTATGGGCCGGCTGTCAGTCACTCAGCGTTTTGTTGAAGTACGAAGAGTAAGGAGCTGAGTTCGCCTCGCAAATCCGTGGTTGCCAGAGAGACTTTCACAACAAACATCACTTCTTGCGCATCTTGGCCCCAAAGTCCGCGTCTAAAAAGATTGTTGATTGTCGTTGCCAGGTATTTCCCCAAACATGGTCCTCCTCTGGTGAGGATATAACATGGATGTAACCCACGATCCAGTTCAAATCCGATCTCCGAGAGTCATCTGTCATCCCTTCCGAGTCAACTTTTTTGCAGCCTTGTTCTACCAACGTTAATAACTATAGTTATGTCTCAGCCGTGGGAGAGTCCCGACTACACCAATAGTCAGCTGGAGGAGATTCAGCGCATCGCCGACGAGATGTATGCAAAGGTAGACATAAAAACAATTTCGATTTTAACTCCTTGGGAGAGTCCCGACTACACCAATAGTCAGCTGGAGGAGATTCAGCGCATCGCCGACGAGATGTATGCAAAGGTAGACATAAAAACAATTTCGATTTTAACTTTATTAGCTTTCTTGCTATATTTTGAAAGAAAAAAAATAATAATAATAAATAAATAAAATAAAATATTCCCCCCCATGGGTGTTGTATTGTAATTGTAAACTAAATGTAATGTTTGGTTCTGTTCGAACAGGATGGTGAATTCGTGTACAATCCTGATGATTTTCCTCCTCTGAGACCGATTTGCGCAGCTCCTGAATTAGACAACGGAGTCGAAGAGGTATGTAAACATTTTCCCAATTCCCCCACTTGTTTATTCGTGCATATACATGCGATAACTTGTCCACGCTTATTCATGACGTCATGCCTGTTATTATTGTCCAGCGATAAAGCGCTTAAGACAAGTCTGGACATGCCGACACTCCGTCGTTGTCTTTTTGATCGTTTATTTGTCGGTACACGAATGAAAACCTACGGCCGCTCATACACTGTCGGTTAAGCACTGGCATGTGTCCCTCACAACCCGTTTGATCTTAGTCGCAATCACATCTGCTCTATCTACCACGTAATATCCTTTTAATATTTCATTGTATCTTGTACTGTTTGTTTTATAGACTCCTTTTGAAGTTCCGTCGAAGCGCAAGAAGATGAAGAGAGTTCTAGGTGTGCACGAATGTTTAGTCTGCAATAAAACATTCACTCGCAGAGATGCCCTGCGACGACACAAGACCACCCACACCACAGTCAAATCTGTATCCTGCCCAGAGTGCGGTGCATCATTCCGGCGCACCGACAACATGAAACGCCATAGGTGTTCTCAACACCAGCAGCGCACCGATCCTGCAAGGCCAACATCATCAGCTACTACTGCACCGCACAATCGCAGCGGTACTTCAAGACCAGAACCCCCAGTCCAGCCTACAGATGGTGCTCATCATCAGCCGGACGACCAGCCTGGATGCAGCCATTGGCCCGACCCAGCCACGCTCGCCCCTGCTCATCCCATCGCCAATAGCAATCAGCAGAGTATGACAGCTCCTCCGCCCGCCACAGCCCCAGCCCCCACCAGTGACAATCCTCGCAAATGCCCCGGTTGCGGTAAAGCTTTTCCTCTCATTGTATCGATGCATCGCCACTACGCCAGAGTACACACCGGCCAGAGACCGACTCCGCCCTCCCCACAACCCATCGATGATCGATTTGAGGAAGATCCTTTGGTTTACCCAGAGGGTGACGAGGATGAGTTGGGCCTAACTGACATTATTCGGGACAACTGGGAGAGTATTCGTGCCTTCCAGGTTGCGGGTCATCCAGTAGAGGACATTTACAACATTCGTGTCGTGCAGTCATCTAAAAACCACAGAAACACTGCCCAGAAAATACTCAGTAATCTGACAGACCACGAGCAGTTGATCAACGTCTCGTTTGGAGCTATTGTGCGCCATGATGAGACGGGGGAGCTCCGTTTCTTCGATGCAGACTCAGTCAGATTTTTTCCAACACCGGTGTCTTTTGACAGTCACTTCCTGGAACAGTTTGAGGATGAAGTCATTGCCGACTTTGTTCGTGGACATTTTAAAGACTGGTCGCTGGTTGCCCTCACCAATATTCGCCTGTTTGTGCGTCATGCCCCCGACCCCCTTCGAGATGACCCCGAGGAGTTCCCCGCAGAAATGGAAGTAGACGACGACGAAGTCGGCCGTGTGTACAGAAACAATTGGGCCGCTATCCGGACCCATCATCGAATCGGTCGGGTGATTCAGGACATTTATAATATACGAATGGATCGCCCTGAGGCTTCATTCATGCGGATCATGAATGGAATATTTAAGAAACTGACATGCCGAGTGAAGGTCAACCTTTCATGTGGATTCATCTTGCGGCACAACGAAACTGGTGAGCTGCGGTATTTCCACCCGTCTCATAACAATGCGAAACTGTTTTCTATTCCATTTACCATCGGCAGCCAGGGAGATATGGACAGTTTGATCGAGGCTCTGGAAGCATTGGATGTTGTGGAATATGCCCGGCAGCAACGCCCAGACACAAAATGGACGGTCGTGGTGCTGACCAATCTTGCCGTCTATGTGAACAAAATGCCGCAGTTCTACATTGGAGCTCCACCGCAAAGCCTACCTGACTTTGTCAAGAACAATAGAGGTCTCCATAATCTTACACACAATCCAAACAATTGGCAAAGATACAACGATAATCTTTGCTTTTTCCGGTGTCTGGCGCTGAACCGAGGGGCGCCTCTGAGGGGGTTGGAGAGGACAACCCAGGATCTTGCCGAAACTTTCCAGCGATCTACGGGGAGACAAATCAGCCGGGGTGTTACAATGGAAGACCTAAGTGAAGCCGAGCGAATCTTCGAAGTCACAATTCAGGTCTACAGCTTGACGCAGGTGGACAATGGTGACGACCGCCAACAGACCAGGGTACACCTCATCCGCCGCTCTCATCGACGATATGCCGCCAACCTCCACCTGCATCTGTTCCAAGAACATTTTTCGTACATTTTTGACTTAAATAAATTCAGTCAAACGTACGAGTGTGAAAAATGCAGAATGATTTTCAACAGATCATCCAACCTTCAACGTCATGTACCCACATGTAATGTTAATGTAAAACACAGATTCCCCGGCGGTGTGTACAACCTACCGGATACAATTTTTGATAAGCTGGAGGAAGCAGGCATCGACGTCGAAGAGAACTTAAAATATTACCCCTACAGGGCGACCTACGACTACGAATGCTACTTCGACAACGTGGATCAAAATGGCGGCCAGGAAAAACTTACATGGTGCAATCGCCACGAATTGCTTAGTGTCAGTGTCGCCAGCAATGTCCCGAACTTTGACTCCGCGAGATGTTTTGTGAGTGATGGTGACCCCGCAAGTCTGGTGGGGCGTATGGTGAACTATCTCCACGAAATAAGCGAGGCGGCATTCATCAATTTGACCGAGAAGTTCGAGGATGTTTTCAGCCGTATCCAAGAACTGGTCGAGCTCCAACAGAACCAAGAGGGTAAACAACCGCGGGCACGAGATGACACCGCACCAACCAAGAAAGTAGCTGCGGAGAAATTGCGGGAGGAACTGGAGCACTATCTTGGTGAACTTCCCGTGATCGGCTTCAATTCAAGTAAATACGACTTGAATGTCATCAAAAAACACCTCTACCAAAGACTGAAGGAGGCCGGCGACCCTGTGGAGATGGTCATCAAACGAGGTGGGAGTTACATGGCCCTGAAAACCAAGAAGTTGAAGTTCCTTGACATCTCTAATTATCTGGCACCCGGGTACTCCTACGAAAAGTTTCTAAAAGCATATGACTGTGCACACGATAAGGGTTTCTTTCCGTATGAGTACATGACAAACCTGAACAAGCTTCACGAAACTGCACTGCCACCCCACGAAGCGTTTTTCAGCACACTGAAGGAGACAAACATCACCGAGGAGGACTACCGTTACTGTCAGCAAGTTTGGCGGGACGAAGGAATGACCACACTGCGAGACTTGCTAGTATGGTACAACAACCTTGACGTGCTCCCGTTTCTGGACGCCATCCAGAAGATGTTCAACTTTTACAAAGAACGGCGTATGGACATGTTCAAGACAGCCATATCTGTACCCGGCCTCTCTTTGCAGTACCTGTTTTTGACACTCGCAGATAACATATCCTTTTCCCTCATCGACGAGCCCAACAAGGACTTGTATTACCTGCTGAAAAAGAACATTGTCGGGGGCCCGTCCATAGTGTTCCACCGCTACCATGAGAGGGGGAAGACACAGATTCGAGGAGGACCGCAGCAGTGTGCCAATATCGTCGGGTTTGATGCAAACGCCTTGTATCTGTGGTCCTTGATGCAACCAATGCCGGTCGGGACTTTTATCAGGCGACGAGAAGAAGACAACTTCAAGCCAGTGCCGAGCCACAAGTGGGGAGCCAAGGCATCAGAATGGTTGGAGTGGGTGGCACACACTGATGGTCTCTTCATTCGCCATCAACTCAACCGCGGTGAAAAGCGAGTGGGGTCGAGGGCAATTCCAGTAGACGGCTTCTGTAAAGAGAACAATACCGTTTACCAGTTCCATGGCTGTTTCTGGCACGGGCATCGCTGTCATCTGAATCCCCAAGAATTCAACCCTGTGAAGAACCTGCCGCGTGCTGAACTGAGGCGACAGACTGAGGAGATATCCACCTACATCCGGGCCCAGGGTCATAGTCTGGTCGAGATGTGGGAATGTGAATGGACTCGCTTGCAACAGGAAGATGCCAACGCCGCTGACTTTGTCCGTTCCAGAAGACTGCCTCACCAGCATAAGACACTCAACCAGCGTGGCATCCTGGATGCAGTCGTCAACGAAGAGCTCTTCGGCCTGGTGGAGTGCGATATCGAGGTACCCGCCCAACTTCGCGAGACGTTTGCAGAAATGCCGCCCATCTTCAAGAACGTCGAGATTAGCCGCGAGGACATTGGGGACCATATGCGGGAGTATGCAGAGAGGGAAGGTCTGATGAAGTCACCTCGCCGCAGCCTCATCGGTAGTATGTTTGGTCGCCGTATTCTACTAGCCTCTCCGCTGTTACGGTGGTACATACAACATGGTCTTCACGTTACACATATCTACCAGTTCATTCAGTATGGGCAGGCAGCGTGTTTTCAACCCTTCGGGGAGGCGGTCAGCAACGCCAGGAGGGACGGTGACGTCGACCCGTCTAAAGGAATCATCGCAGACACCATGAAGCTCCTGGGGAATTCCGCCTATGGCAAGACGGTGACCAACCAGGAGAAACACCTGCAAGTTCAAGTTGCACACAGCGATGAAGCAGCATCTCGTCTCATCAACCTGCCCAATTTCCGTGCCCTCCATACACTGGACGAGAAACTATATGAGGTGGAGCTCAACAAAAAAGCCATCCGCCTGGGTCTCCCGTTGCAAATTGGTTTCTTCGTCTACCAATATGCCAAACTGCGTATGCTCCAATTTTACTTTGACTTTCTCCTGAAGTTCATTGATCCCGCAGATTTTCAGCTCTGCGAAATGGACACTGATTCTGCGTACATGGCCATTTCGGCGCAGAGATTGGAGGACATCATCAAGCCACATCTGCGGGACCAGTTTCAGCGTGAGAAGTCATCCTGGTTTCCCCGCAACGACACCCCTACCCATCGTGCCTTCGACAAGCGCACACCTGGCCTCTTCAAAGTCGAATGGGAGGGGGACGGCATCGTCGCCCTTTGCAGCAAAACGTATTACTGCTTCGGTGACCAAGATAAGGTAAGCTGCAAGGGGATCAACAAAAGGACCAACAACATCAGCAAGCGGCGATACTTGGATACGCTTCAGACACAGCAAGCCGGGGAAGGGGTCAACCGCGGCTTCCGGATGCGGGAGGACGGCATGCACACCTACCAGCAGGTGAAGACTGCGTTCACTTACCTCTATCCCAAGAGGAAGGTGGCACCGGATGGAGTAACAACAACATACTTGGACCTCTAGGACATTGGAACTCTAAAAGGGCCACAACCAAAATGAAACCAACAAAACAAATGAAAACACACGCAAAACTGTAAAAATACGCAAGTGCAATGGAAACTCTGCAAGTATACAATCATTGAAATAACCTTGAACGCTATAATATCAGGTGGATGTTTCCCTCGATTTACAGTTTCCAAAGTTGGATGTTTGCCATCATTTCTAAATTCTTGTCGATTCAAGACAAATTTCCAAAGGTGCTTATTTGCGTTAAATTTGTAATTTTCTAAATTCTTTTCGTTTCAAAACAAATTTCCAAAGGTGCTTATTTGCGTTGAATTTTGCCTTTTTGTAATTCTTGTTGTTTCTGTTTGAATTTTAATTTGTAATATCTAAGTTCTCCTTGTTTCTGTTTAAGTCTTAATTTGATTTGATTTTCCTCAGCGTAAAGAAAGACAGTCTTTTTTAAGAATAAAATATGATCGAAACAAGAAGAAAAGAAAATTTCTTTCTTTAAGTAGTTTGAAACTTTAGGAAACAACAATAATAACAATAATTATAAAATAGAATAAGGTTAAATCAAAAAAAAAATAAATAAAAATAAAATGATGTAAAAAAAAAAAATAGAAGCAACATTGGGACAGGGGCGGCAATAAAAAATAAAAAAAAGTGGAGTGGGGGGAATGAAGATTGGATACCTTTAAAATCTACCGCATTACTTTAAAAGGGTTCATTTGTTCAGATGGACGCGAGACTTAAACATCCCTTTACTTCCGTCATTGCTGGTCCTACGGGGAGCGGGAAAACCCAGTTTGTGAAACGACTCATACTTGCTGATGGAAATACACTCATCAAACCGGCTCTTGACAATATTATCTGGTGTTACGGGGAATATCAAGATGCTTATGACCATCTGGCTAGTCTGGTGCCTCAAATTCGATTTGTGGAGGGCTTTCCCGATGATCTACTTCATTCCCTGGACCGAAGTCAAAGAAACTTGGTTGTAATCGATGATCGCATGTCAGAAAGCGGCAACAACGCAAAGGTCACCGAGCTTTTTACCAAGGGAAGCCATCACAGAAACCTGTCGGTTATTCTCATTTTACAAAATTTATTTTACAAGGGAAAAGAAATGCGAACTATAAGTTTAAACGCTCATTACATGGTCCTTTTTAAGAATCCAAGAGATGCATCGCAGATTACACATTTAGCGAGACAGATGTACCCGAGTAAACCCAAATACATGATGGAGGCTTATCGAGATGCAACTGCCGCACCCTATGGTTATCTTTTCGTCGATTTAAAACCCGACACTCCAGAAAACCTGAGACTCAGAACCAACATTTTTCCCGGCGAATACCCGGTTGTTTACGTCGCCAAGGTATAAATGATAGGGTTTGCAACGGACATCAATCATTTGAAGATGACGAGGCGACTGCAGCACAACGCTCCCTACCTCCACGTGCTGGCCAGGGGGAGCGACAAGCAGAGACAGGGACTGATCCAAGGAGCCAACAAAGAACTGATAGCCTGTTTATGTGAGTGCGCCCTCAACGTCCTTAATGGTAACGTACCTCTGAAACCATCGGAAAAGAAGAAATTACTGAAATACAAACGTCACTTGCGTGCGCTCAGCAACAAAAAAACTCCTGCTCTAAAGAAAAAGAAACTTTTACGTCAAAAGGGAGGTTTCCTCGGAGCTTTACTCACTCCAGTACTGAGTGCCCTCGGCGGATTACTTTTTAAATAAACATGGAGCACACCAAGAAAATGATTCTCGTGCCTCAAGAAACGCTGGCAAAATTACAGTCAGCGAGACGATTGGAACAAACGCCAACGACACGCGTGGTGCATAGCTTGGATGCTGAGATGAGGGATCTCTTAGAGCGGCAAAATATTTCAGACGAAGATAAAATTAAGCTTTATCACCAGACACTGCAACGCTACATCAACCTAAACAAACAAAGAATGGCACCACTGACCATGACTTTGGAGACCAAGAAGGACAATGATCAACCCACCAGGCTGGAGCCGAAGGCGCTGGGAGGAGACGAGCCGCCAAAATTGGAGGGAAAAGGTAGTTTTGATGATTCCTCTAAGGTCAAGGTGCACCTGAGAGAAGAACCGGAAGAAGAGGAGTCTTTCCACCTTTCTCGTTTGTTTGCCGAAGCGCCACACCTCATGTCAACTCCCAAACCCAGAAAGAGGAGAGGAAAAACAGCAGCCGGTACGAGAACATCGGCGCGCTTAAAGCCTAAATGGACTCCTTATTAATCTGATCATCAGCGCCAGTACCATCATTTAACACTGGCCCACCATGGAGTGCTGTCGGCCGAAACCGGGCTGCGGTTTCCATCAACTGGCTCAAAAAATGCGCTGCGTGTGTCTCTGCTGTCGTAGTAAAGTCATAATCCAGAACTCAGATTTCCAGGATGGCACGGAACGAGACGTTTCTGAAACGAGTGTATTACGATCCCCAAAATCCAGCCGGTTTTGGTGGTGTGGAGGCTGTTTACCGTGCTGCTCGAAAAGACAACGTGGACATCGACCGGAAACAAATTAAAACCTGGCTGAGTGAACAACCCACGTATACGCTACACAAACCCATTCGTAGACACTTTCAGCGGAACAGGGTTGTGGTGGGTGGTATCGACCACCAATGGCAGGCAGATCTGGTAGATATGAGGTCGCTCAGTCGATTTAATGCAAATTACAACTATCTCCTGACGTGTATCGACATCTTGTCAAAATATGCCTGGGTCGTCCCGCTCAAAACTAAGACCGGCAGTGCCCTAATTGCGGGTTTCAAGACAATCTTAAAAAGTGGGCGGAAACCCCAAATGCTGCAGACCGACAAAGGAACTGAGTTTCTCAACCGACAATTTCAGTCCTTTCTCAAGAAAAGAAACATCAAATTTTTCACCACGCAGAACGAAACAAAAGCCAGTGTGGTGGAGCGATTCAACAGGACGCTCAAGACAAAAATGTACAAGTATTTCACGGCCACCAACAGTCGGGCGTACATCAAGGTTTTACCAAAATTGATGTCTGCGTACAATAACGCGTATCACAGAAGTATCAAGGCCGCTCCGGCTTCGGTAAATATTCAAAACGCCGAAACTGTATGGACAAATTTGTACAACAATCCTTCAGTACAATCAACCATTTTCAAATTTGCTGTGGGGACACGGTGCGCATCAGTATGGCGACCAGACCGTTCAGAAAAGGATATCTCCCAAGCTGGACCACCGAACTGTTTACGATCAGCGCGCAAATCCCACGGCGCCCACCCGTGTACAAGTTGAAGGACTATGATGGGGAAGAATTGGAAGGGACCTTCTACGAACAGGAGCTCCAACGGGTCGTGAAATCGGACGATCTGTATCAGGTGGAGAAAGTGTTACGCAGGCGGAAAAAAGGGGGGAAAACAGAGTATTTTGTCAAGTGGGTCGGCTACCCCGACAAATTTAACAGCTGGGTGACGAGTCTGCGCAGGTTATAAAAACTTGCAGATGTCAGTGGTGGTTCTCACAGTACCGAACCAACCTTCACCATGGCGGACTCATTCTACGTCACGCTCCCTAGTAACAGTTCCATGGACACACATCCCAACAACACGCTTAGCCATTTTTACGTGAATTTACCTACACCCCTTTCTTTCGAAGGAGACTGGGAAGTGGCCTTGGCCGAAGTGACCTATCCGCATCGCTGGTTGAACGTGATTGAAGGGAATCTTTTGGCTTGTTCGGCCGGATCGGAAGACTCCAGATTTCACTTTCACCACATACCAGAGGGATATTACCCGACATCTGAAGAATTGTTGAGGAATTTCGAACCTCCCATCGAGCACGGCGGGCTCGTCCGATTCAAGTACAATAAGTTTATTCAAAAAGTCATCATCAAGACAAACAACAGAGTGGCAATTAAACTACTGGGTCCTCTGGCAAACCTGCTCGGCTTTGATGACGGTGCGGTCGTAGTCGGGACCGCGAAGAGCACCAGAGTGGTGGATATGCAGCCATTCTACTCACTTTTTATTTACACTAATATTGTCGAGTACCACACCGTGGGAGACACCCGGGCGCCCTTACTGCGCATTGTAAATGTGGACGGTCAGTACGGTGAAACAGTGACCAAAATCTACGACAGTCCCCACTACATGCCCCTGAAACACAAGTTGGTTCACATGATTGAAATAGATATAAGGGATAGTACAGGACAGCCCATTCCATTTGTGAGCGGGAGAGTCATCGTGAAACTTCACTTTAGAAGGAAGCGCTCGTCTTACTTCAACTGAACACCATGAGGAGCAGTTATCTACCCAGCAGTAGCAAGCATTACGAAGATTATTACATCAGCCAAGTGGGGCGCGGTCACCCTGTGTTCACTGGACCGAGAAATCAGAGAGGCTATGGACTTGGAGGAATTCTGGGTGGACTGTTCCGCTCTGCCATGCCCCTGCTCAAACAGGGAGCTAAAACACTGGGTCGGGAAGCGATCCGTACGGGTGTAGGCATCGCGCAAGATGCGCTAGAAGGCAAAAATATTAAGACGTCAGCTAAAAACCGACTCCGCCACGCCGGGCGCAACCTGGCAAACACGGCCCTTCGCAGTGTGGAGACTAGAGTTACGGGAGCCCCGCGGCGCGGTATAAAAAGGAAAGCAAACGGCAGACACGCCAGTACCTCGTCCCGCAAGAGAGCGAGAAGATCTCACGACATCTTCGACTAAGCTCTGCACACCTTTTAGCTTCCCCGATTCTCATCATGTCGCTCCTACACGATAATTCGTGCGAGTGCACCAAATCCGAACTGGACTTGTTTTCTGTACCACCCACTCAGACCAGTATCGTCAAGGGACAGTGGGAAGAATTCCACCCCATTTCTACCATCTCCGATGGAGGACCCATCGAGTTTTTCGTGCCGGGATCAGGAGATGAGTACATGGATCTCAACCAAAGTCAGCTTTACGTCAAAGCCAAAATAACCAAGGCGGACGGTTCCAATTTAGCAGAGAATGATCACGTGGGCCCCGTCAATTTATTCTTACAGTCCCTATTCAGCCAGATTGACGTCAGTTTGAACGAACGCCTCATCTCACCCTCCACACCTACTTACCCCTACCGCGCCTTGCTGGAGACCATCCTCACCTACGGTACTGATGCCATGATATCCCAACTTACTTCTGCATTGTTTTACAAGGACACCGCCGGCAAGATGGACAATGCCGACCCCGCAGGGGACAATGATGCCGTCAATCAGGGCCTGAAAAGGAGACATGAGTACACCAAAAACAGCAAAGTGGTGGACCTGATCGGCCCCATTCACAGCGATATTTTCTTTCAGGACAGACACATGCTGAACGGCGTGGACGTGAAACTGAAGCTCATTCGCAGCAGCAACGCGTTCTGCCTCATGGCCTCTGGACCCAACCCTAATTACAAAGTGGTCATCCTAGACGCCTCCCTGTTTATCCGAAAAGTCAAAGTGAGTTCCGCCGTCATGCTCGGTCACATGAAAGCCCTGGAGAAAGGCACAGCCAAATACCCCATCAAGCGGAATATTTGCAAGATGGTGTCCGTGCCCCGCGGCAACTTGACACTCACCCAAGATCACGTGTTTCTCGGACAACTACCGAACCGTATAGTGGTGGGATGCGTGACCAACGAGGCGTTCAATGGTCGATACGGAAAAAATCCCTTCAATTTCCAACACATGGATATCAACTTTTTAACGGTGCACGTCGATGGGGAACAAATACCCTATTCCCCACTCCAACCTAAATTTGACGGACCGGCCAAAAACTACATCAGAGCCTACCAGACCCTGTTCTCCGGGACAGATAAAATGTACCAGGACGACGGCAACATCATTACTCGTGATGACTACGCCGCGGGGTACGCGCTGTTTGCGTTTGATCTGAGTCCGGACTTGTCCGCTGGCGGTCACTTCAATCTGGTGAAGCGTGGCAACCTGAGACTGGACGTTCACTTTGCCCGACCACTGGAGGAAACGATCAACCTGATCATCTATGCCGAATTCAATAACATCATTGAAGTTGACCAGGCTCGCAACATCATCTTCGATTACAGCGGCTAAATCGACTATCACTATCGATCATGGACACGCATCATATCGACAGCATTTTGAAAAAGGATCGCTTCACCAAACATGACTTCCGAGGAGTCTACGCCTGCGATCAACTTCCTAAACGTTACGCCCCTCGTCCGAGTGCCTTTGTTGTAAACACGGACCCATCCACACTACCGGGTGAACACTGGGTGGCTATTTACATCACACGAGATGGCGAGGGCGAGTACTTCGACTCCTACGGACAGCCAGTGAAGTTACCGGAGATCAAGACGTTTCTCAAGAAGAATACCCGGCGGACTTACCACAACCGTCGTCCTCTGCAAGGTCCCTGGTCTGCCGTATGTGGACAGTACTGCATTTTCTTTCTACTGCAGCGTTGCCGGGGATTAACAATGACCAAGATTGTAAATTTGTTTTCTTCAGACAAAAGAGATAACGATGTTCTCGTCAATGATTTCATCAGAAGACACTTTCCCCAATTAGAGACATCGGTATTTGACAAACAGTTTTTAGCGGGCCAAATAGCCAGAGCTTTGTCAGGCTAGTGTATTTAGCTCTTCTGAACACAATTTTCTGATAAATGCACTTTGTGTTATTTCAATTTAGTTAAAATAATTAGAGTTGTCCGTTTAATGTTTAAGTTTGTTATTTCAATTTAGTTAGTATACCAATTTTTTTTTCTGTTTTATTTCATTTCTGACTGTACCTTAATTAATATTTACTCTGTTTTTTTTTGTTTTTTTTTTATAATTTAAGACGCCCTTTCTATGGTATCATCTTGTACGCTGGTTTGTTAGAAATAAAATAAACAAAAAATGTATATCGCCCGTTGACCACATAAGGGATGTTCTGGTGAGTCCCGGTTGGTTTAAGGCACCCCGTGTCGTCTTTTATTAATGTGTCTAATTTCCCTTCCCCTAAAACCACTGCCCAGAGTCATGACGCAGAAAACAGTCAATTTTTTTTTTCTGCCAAAGTATAATACTCAATTTATTGATGACAAGATTATGCACTCCCATGTATTTAATTCACATCACGTTACAAAACAACAAACAAACAAACCCCCCAAAAAAGTCGTTATTCAGTTATTAATGTAGTCGTTACATTAAAAAAAAAAAAAAACAATTAACCAGAAAAACAAACATATATTAACGAAATCCAAATTAAAATACAAACAATAAAAAATAAATGAAATATTACGCTACAAAATTAAGACTAACACGCATTTCTCGGTTGTAATCTAAATGCTGTCCACTATGCACTGTATGAGATCAGATGTTTTGTCAAAAAAGGGTGAGTAGAATGAAATGCTAACATCTTCTGGAACGGCTCTCCAATCGTTCAGAGTGTTTTCTATCATAGCGTTCAGTTCGTTGTTCAAGTCCGCTCCATCAGCGATAAATGAATCAGCACCCAGTGAAGAGGTGACGGCTTGAAATATCGAAAGCACCCGGTTGGTGTCCAGCGACCGCATCGCCTCCTCGAGGTAGTCGGGCACAAAGTCTTGCAGACGACACTCGGGGTTAACGCCGAAGAATAGACACTCATGGTCCCATTGGCTCGTCCAATCCTCCTCGCATCCCTCGCAGCCTAACTGTTCTTGCGCCCGGTAGACCAGACGGAAGATCTCGTCCGTGATGACTTTGGTCAGAATTCGCTTGGTCAGTCTTGTCGCCAGTGCTCTCTGTGTTGGGACATCATCGACCAAAACATCTGCAAACAGCGAAGAGTAGAAAACATTAAGGTTTGAGTTAAAGTTGCTGGGTGAGCTTTGCCACAGCCTCGGTGACATCTGCGCCCTGGGCGTGCAGATTCTTCCATTCTTCGGCCGACAAATTCAACCCCTTTTTTCCGGCCAACAGCTTAGTCTTGTTTTCGTTGTAGTAGTATTCTCTGATGTTAACGTAAACACGGTCCTTGAAACGCTTGACAAAAGCATAACGCTCACCTCCAATGTGGAACCTGACGGCGTTGCTGTCATTTTCCTCCTGGTTAGGGTCTGGGGCGAAACACCTCCTCTTGCTGGCGGTGCCTTCTTCATTGCCATCTGGCGACAGTTTTCTCTTCGCTGCAGACTTTCCCTTCACGAAGGGAGGCTGGGCGAGTTTCAAGGGGGGATGACCGCTCAATTCTGCCATAGCAGCCGTTAGCACGTCAGGCTCCGGCCGATAGTGTACTTGACTCTCTTCTTCCTGCTTTGGGTAGCCGGTAGGAATGGACCACACGCTTTCACGGGTGAAAATGTTGTAATAGTACGGCTTCTGCTCGGTCGTACTGAAAGCCTCTCGCCATCCCCTTTTTACTTGGTCATGAGTCAACTTCTTCACAGAGTCGAACGGCCCTGCATCCGAATTGACCGTTGGAGAGGGTGGAGGAAAACCACTTCCAGATTCCGATGCCATCGCGTTTTGCAGTTTACGTTAGCGAGACTGACTGGCGATAAAATGACGCTGTAAAGCGGAGCTCGTGTCGTGTTCTGGTTTAGCAGAGAGTGACGCGAAATTAAAATGCTCCGACTTTTATACAGTCGGTCTCTTTGTTACCACAACAAGTCGTTGCTACTCAGCAGTCAACCAATCAGTGAAAGACAAATATACTTGTTTTGACTTGTCCGCGGCGCCATTCATCCCCGATCCATCTTGTTCAAGCCTGTCCATGACGTCACTAATCCCACTCCATTGTCTCCACTACCCTTGTCGGCACATGTCTCAGGATCGTGCATCAGCGATGGATCCGTATACGGTCGTCCAGTCAAGCCATTCGGACAGAAGTTTGAACAGAAAATCGAAACAGGTATTTTGCTTTGAATTTTATTTTATTCATTTATTTTATCGATTTGAAAATTTACGCGTCCACTTCGTGACTTCGTCACTCGTTCCCCAACTGGCTAACGCCAGTTGAACACTACCGTGGGGTGAGCCCTCCTCACCACTCCGTGGTTCGGCGTGGAATCCCTCCGGGGAACTCCACTCAACCCGCGACTTCGTTCCGGCTTGACGCCATTCGCATAATTTATACGTATATTATACGTATAATTTATCAATTCTTTTGTTTCACATCAGGTATATGATAATTCACTCCCACCTCACACCACCTCATCCCACCTCCACCTCAATACGGTACCACCTCATCCCACCTCCACCTCAATACGGTACCACCTCAATACGGTACCACCTCATCCCACCTCACACCTCAATACGGTCCCACCTCAACACGGTATGATTTTGCTCACAATATACTACTCACAGGCAAACACTGTCTCGGTTCAAGGCAGTTTGGCCCACAGGCAAACACTGTCTCGGTTCAAGGCAGTTTGGCCCACAGGCAAACACTGTCTCGGTTCACGGTAGCTTGGCCCACAGGCAAACACTGTCTCGGTTCAAGGCAGCTTGGCCCACAGGCAAACACTGTCTCGGTTCAAGGCAGCTTGGCCCACAGGCAAACACTGTCTCGGTTCACGGTAGCTTGGCCCACAGGCAAACACTGTCTCAGTTTAGTTTGGCCCACAGGCAAACACTGTCTCGGTTTAGCTTGGCCCACAGGCAAACACTGTCTCAGTTTAGCTTGGCCCACAGGCAAACACTGTCTCGGTTCAAGGTAGCTTGGCCCACAGGCAAACACTGTCTCGGTTCAAGACAGCTTGGCCCCCAGGCAAACACTGTCTCAGTTTAGTTTGGCCCCCAGGCAAACACTGTCTCGGTTCAAGACAGCTTGGCCCACAGGCAAACACTGTCTCAGTTTAGTTTGGCCCCCAGGCAAACACTGTCTCGGTTCAAGACAGCTTGGCCCACAGGCAAACACTGTCTCAGTTCAAGGTAGCTTGGCCCACAGGCAAACACTGTCTCGGTTCACGGTAGCTTGGCCCCCAGGCAAACACTGTCTCGGTTCAAGGTAGAAAATTAAAAGACACAGTCCTTCCGTGTATTTCTTGATTTGGGGGGTTACGTATTTATTGCTATTTTGAAATACTTCATATAAACTAAATATTTTCAATTTGTGTTAATTTTTAAGCGACAGCTACAAATTATGCACTATGCATGCACTTTAAATGTAAATGGTTGCAACAGAATCTTGGAAAACAAGGTGAAAATCAGCAGACGTGACCTTTGAAATGAGTTCCATGCATGGACGAATCAATTCAGCCAAAGACGCAAGAATATTCCCATTGTTCCACAATGCCAAGTGGAATTATTCTTAAGTGGTACAAATATGCTTAAAAAATGAAAACTGAATTGCACATCCAAATTAATAGATTTAAATAAATCCAAGAAAAGGAAGAATAAAAATGGCTGCGTAAACGGATGAAGTAGGGTGTACTAGACTAAAATTAATTGCACAATAGTCAAGTACCATAGAGACATCAATAATTGAGTAGCTACAAATCTAGAAAGTGAGAGTGTAATTTGCAGTTAAAACAGTGGAATGATTCAAGTAGCGTGGGAAAACATGAACAAGCGAGTTTTTGAGACTTTGGGTTCTAGCATAATGATGATGAAAAGAGACAGTATCAAGGTGGCGAATGTTGACTTCTGTATTGGATTTACAACTCTGACATTCAGTAAGGCCAAACAAGCGCTTAATTATTTCAAGGATGGATTTGCGGGGGGGATGTAAATTGATTTTGGTTTTCGCCCTGCCCCACGTGTATTTTAACACTGTATACTCAGTGTATGCCCCCGAAAGCTTGTGAAAAAACACAAGCGTACTCGGGTGGGGACTCGAACCCACGACCTCCTGCTGACTAGACTAAGTGCGGACGTCTTAACCATGTACCACTCGACAGATTTCGCGCGTTATGATTGGCCAACGCGTTGCAAACTCTTGGAGGCGCACTATTGCAGCTTCCTATTTGGATTTGCTGTACCTAACTCCATAGTTACTGACACCATCCAGGAATCCGAAGTGCTCATGTCCCAGGAGATCTTCAAGCTGTTTGCCGAACTCTTGGTATATGTAATCTTGAGAGGATTGCCTAGAGATTTCAGCCCGTCTAGTAAGGAGTCAATCTCCTCCTGGATGAGTGCTTTGCGGTCAGAGCCAACCTGGAAAACAAAAAGCAAGTGTCTGAGGTCAGCGTTTGTTAAGAGACATTCTTTGTTAAGAGACATTGAAAAAAGGCCTACTCCTAAAATCCACCTTTTCTCTGTATTTCACAGAACTGAAAGCACTGTTGATATCCATTGTTTAAATCCAGGGGATGGGGTGGCTCATCCCCTCCCCGCTATTTAGAAGAAAGAAACAATAGGTATATGGGGTCAATTCGAACTTTTCAGAAGTCAGTAGAAAAAAATGGATAAAGGTAAATGCACCATTCTTGAAGTGTGGACGTTCACTCTACCCGAGTGAAAAAATCAATCTGTCCAATTTAAAGTAGGGAAAGTACAAATTTGAGTGAACCTCGCTCCGAGCAGGTTGAGATTCACTCGAGGTTCACTGGAAAAGGTTTTTTTTTTCAAACTATATCAGTCTAAATTCAGAGAGATTCTCACCATAAAACGTCTAGTGCGTGGTGCATAGTTACGCTCTTCCGGAGTTAGTTATAACTTAAGCCTCGACATTTTGTGGCCGCACAACAGATGCCTATCGATAAAGTATTTAGCATGACACAGGGGAAGTTTTCCTCTGACCAGGTTCACTTGTGGCACAGTTTTAACATAAAAATGACGTTCGCTGAAATAAACTATCTTGTGTTATTAACTGAGTAGAGCTTGGTATTCAGATCAGACTTTCTACATTCCATTTATGTACGCTTACCTGCAGTAATGTGAGGTCATGGTAAAGGCTGGTTCATATACTTCACGCGACAAACGCCACTTTGCCAAGCAAGATCAATATTCGCGCTGCGAATTCGCCAAAGTTGAACACCTCACCGAGCGAAATTTCGCTGCGAATCTTTCGTGACGTCGGATTCGCTTCGCTTTTGCATTGGCCGGTAGTATGACCTGGCCATAATTTCCCCAACGGGAAACTTCTGGGATTTTGGCCGTCCTTCCGTACCCCCTACCCACGTAAAGGCCGGTTAACACTAGAGCACACTAGAGCCGATTGTGAAAGCAAAGTCGAGCGAATTAAGTCAAAAAGATTTGAAGTGAAACTTCGCCCCAGTTGAAATGTTTTCAATTTTTGCGAACTTGCAGCATGAATAATTTGATCTGATCCAACAAATTCGCATTTGTGTTTGCGTTTGTGTAAGCCGATAAACCAGCCCTTAGGGTGGGGACTGGTGCACACTACCATCAGAAAAAAAATGATGACGTACCTGGATAAGAATCGGTGGACTTTTCTTGGCGCCAACTATCCAATTTTACTGGGCCCATCACCTAATAAAAATACAGAAACGAACAGAGTAATTTGCTAATTCTCCCTGTTCAATCGTCCATCATCCCAGCTACCAGTAGGCATGTACATGTACCTATTATCGAATGACAATGCATTCAACGAGTTTATTCCTGAATGCCTGGATCTTGACCTAAAACATAATGAGGTCACTTTTGCTTACACATGCACTATCCTACCCAGTTCGTAAGTGTAACATCACCTCAGTTTAAACCACGCCCACTTCACATAGAGCAACATGGAACCGCAAGGAGCTGAAGATAACGCGCAAGTTGAGTGCTCATCCAATGGAGGCTTGCAATCAGTAGGGCGTGTCGTGTATGACAAAGTCACTTACGAAGTGCACTGCATCGCAAAATCGACCCAACGACACAAACAAATCATAAACCTCTTCTGAACACAATTTTCTGATAAATGCACTTTGTGTTATTTCAATTTAGTTAAAATAATTAGAGTTGTCCGTTTAATGTTTAAGTTTGTTATTTCAATTCAGTTAGTATACCAATTTTTTTTTCTGTTTTATTTCATTTCTGACTGTACCTTAATTAATATTTACTCTGTTTTTTTTTGTTTTTTTTTTATAATTTAAGACGCCCTTTCTATGGTATCATCTTGTACGCTGGTTTGTTAGAAATAAAATAAACAAAAAATGTATATCGCCCGTTGACCACATAAGGGATGTTCTGGTGAGTCCCGGTTGGTTTAAGGCACCCCGTGTCGTCTTTTATTAATGTGTCTAATTTCCCTTCCCCTAAAACCACTGCCCAGAGTCATGACGCAGAAAACAGTCAATTTTTTTTTTCTGCCAAAGTATAATACTCAATTTATTGATGACAAGATTATGCACTCCCATGTATTTAATTCACATCACGTTACAAAACAACAAACAAACAAACCCCCCAAAAAAGTCGTTATTCAGTTATTAATGTAGTCGTTACATTAAAAAAAAAAAAAAAACAATTAACCAGAAAAACAAACATGTATTAACGAAATCCAAATTAAAATACAAACAAAAAAAAAATAAATGAAATATTACGCTACAAAATTAAGACTAACACGCATTTCTCGGTTGTAATCTAAATGCTGTCCACTATGCACTGTATGAGATCAGATGTTTTGTCAAAAAAGGGTGAGTAGAATGAAATGCTAACATCTTCTGGAACGGCTCTCCAATCGTTCAGAGTGTTTTCTATCATAGCGTTCAGTTCGTTGTTCAAGTCCGCTCCATCAGCGATAAATGAATCAGCACCCAGTGAAGAGGTGACGGCTTGAAATATCGAAAGCACCCGGTTGGTGTCCAGCGACCGCATCGCCTCCTCGAGGTAGTCGGGCACAAAGTCTTGCAGACGACACTCGGGGTTAACGCCGAAGAATAGACACTCATGGTCCCATTGGCTCGTCCAATCCTCCTCGCATCCCTCGCAGCCTAACTGTTCTTGCGCCCGGTAGACCAGACGGAAGATCTCGTCCGTGATGACTTTGGTCAGAATTCGCTTGGTCAGTCTTGTCGCCAGTGCTCTCTGTGTTGGGACATCATCGACCAAAACATCTGCAAACAGCGAAGAGTAGAAAACATTAAGGTTTGAGTTAAAGTTGCTGGGTGAGCTTTGCCACAGCCTCGGTGACATCTGCGCCCTGGGCGTGCAGATTCTTCCATTCTTCGGCCGACAAATTCAACCCCTTTTTTCCGGCCAACAGCTTAGTCTTGTTTTCGTTGTAGTAGTATTCTCTGATGTTAACGTAAACACGGTCCTTGAAACGCTTGACAAAAGCATAACGCTCACCTCCAATGTGGAACCTGACGGCGTTGCTGTCATTTTCCTCCTGGTTAGGGTCTGGGGCGAAACACCTCCTCTTGCTGGCGGTGCCTTCTTCATTGCCATCTGGCGACAGTTTTCTCTTCGCTGCAGACTTTCCCTTCACGAAGGGAGGCTGGGCGAGTTTCAAGGGGGGATGACCGCTCAATTCTGCCATAGCAGCCGTTAGCACGTCAGGCTCCGGCCGATAGTGTACTTGACTCTCTTCTTCCTGCTTTGGGTAGCCGGTAGGAATGGACCACACGCTTTCACGGGTGAAAATGTTGTAATAGTACGGCTTCTGCTCGGTCGTACTGAAAGCCTCTCGCCATCCCCTTTTTACTTGGTCATGAGTCAACTTCTTCACAGAGTCGAACGGCCCTGCATCCGAATTGACCGTTGGAGAGGGTGGAGGAAAACCACTTCCAGATTCCGATGCCATCGCGTTTTGCAGTTTACGTTAGCGAGACTGACTGGCGATAAAATGACGCTGTAAAGCGGAGCTCGTGTCGTGTTCTGGTTTAGCAGAGAGTGACGCGAAATTAAAATGCTCCGACTTTTATACAGTCGGTCTCTTTGTTACCACAACAAGTCGTTGCTACTCAGCAGTCAACCAATCAGTGAAAGACAAATATACTTGTTTTGACTTGTCCGCGGCGCCATTCATCCCCGATCCATCTTGTTCAAGCCTGTCCATGACGTCACTAATCCCACTCCATTGTCTCCACTACCCTTGTCGGCACATGTCTCAGGATCGTGCATCAGCGATGGATCCGTATACGGTCGTCCAGTCAAGCCATTCGGACAGAAGTTTGAACAGAAAATCGAAACAGGTATTTTGCTTTGAATTTTATTTTATTCATTTATTTTATCGATTTGAAAATTTACGCGTCCACTTCGTGACTTCGTCACTCGTTCCCCAACTGGCTAACGCCAGTTGAACACTACCGTGGGGTGAGCCCTCCTCACCACTCCGTGGTTCGGCGTGGAGTCCCTCCGGGAACTCCACTCAACCCGCGACTTCGTCCCGGCTTGACGCCATTCGCATAATTTATACGTATATTATACGTATAATTTATCAATTCTTTTGTTTCACATCAGGTATATGATAATTCACTCCCACCTCACACCACCTCATCCCACCTCCACCTCAATACGGTACCACCTCATCCCACCTCCACCTCAATACGGTACCACCTCAATACGGTACCACCTCATCCCACCTCACACCTCAATACGGTCCCACCTCAACACGGTATGATTTTGCTCACAATATACTACTCACAGGCAAACACTGTCTCGGTTCAAGGCAGTTTGGCCCACAGGCAAACACTGTCTCGGTTCAAGGCAGTTTGGCCCACAGGCAAACACTGTCTCGGTTCACGGTAGCTTGGCCCACAGGCAAACACTGTCTCGGTTCAAGGCAGCTTGGCCCACAGGCAAACACTGTCTCGGTTCAAGGCAGCTTGGCCCACAGGCAAACACTGTCTCGGTTCACGGTAGCTTGGCCCACAGGCAAACACTGTCTCAGTTTAGTTTGGCCCACAGGCAAACACTGTCTCGGTTTAGCTTGGCCCACAGGCAAACACTGTCTCAGTTTAGCTTGGCCCACAGGCAAACACTGTCTCGGTTCAAGGTAGCTTGGCCCACAGGCAAACACTGTCTCGGTTCAAGACAGCTTGGCCCCCAGGCAAACACTGTCTCAGTTTAGTTTGGCCCCCAGGCAAACACTGTCTCGGTTCAAGACAGCTTGGCCCACAGGCAAACACTGTCTCAGTTTAGTTTGGCCCCCAGGCAAACACTGTCTCGGTTCAAGACAGCTTGGCCCACAGGCAAACACTGTCTCAGTTCAAGGTAGCTTGGCCCACAGGCAAACACTGTCTCGGTTCACGGTAGCTTGGCCCCCAGGCAAACACTGTCTCGGTTCAAGGTAGAAAATTAAAAGACACAGTCCTTCCGTGTATTTCTTGATTTGGGGGGTTACGTATTTATTGCTATTTTGAAATACTTCATATAAACTAAATATTTTCAATTTGTGTTAATTTTTAAGCGACAGCTACAAATTATGCACTATGCATGCACTTTAAATGTAAATGGTTGCAACAGAATCTTGGAAAACAAGGTGAAAATCAGCAGACGTGACCTTTGAAATGAGTTCCATGCATGGACGAATCAATTCAGCCAAAGACGCAAGAATATTCCCATTGTTCCACAATGCCAAGTGGAATTATTCTTAAGTGGTACAAATATGCTTAAAAAATGAAAACTGAATTGCACATCCAAATTAATAGATTTAAATAAATCCAAGAAAAGGAAGAATAAAAATGGCTGCGTAAACGGATGAAGTAGGGTGTACTAGACTAAAATTAATTGCACAATAGTCAAGTACCATAGAGACATCAATAATTGAGTAGCTACAAATCTAGAAAGTGAGAGTGTAATTTGCAGTTAAAACAGTGGAATGATTCAAGTAGCGTGGGAAAACATGAACAAGCGAGTTTTTGAGACTTTGGGTTCTAGCATAATGATGATGAAAAGAGACAGTATCAAGGTGGCGAATGTTGACTTCTGTATTGGATTTACAACTCTGACATTCAGTAAGGCCAAACAAGCGCTTAATTATTTCAAGGATGGATTTGCGGGGGGGATGTAAATTGATTTTGGTTTTCGCCCTGCCCCACGTGTATTTTAACACTGTATACTCAGTGTATGCCCCCGAAAGCTTGTGAAAAAACACAAGCGTACTCGGGTGGGGACTCGAACCCACGACCTCCTGCTGACTAGACTAAGTGCGGACGTCTTAACCATGTACCACTCGACAGATTTCGCGCGTTATGATTGGCCAACGCGTTGCAAACTCTTGGAGGCGCACTATTGCAGCTTCCTATTTGGATTTGCTGTACCTAACTCCATAGTTACTGACACCATCCAGGAATCCGAAGTGCTCATGTCCCAGGAGATCTTCAAGCTGTTTGCCGAACTCTTGGTATATGTAATCTTGAGAGGATTGCCTAGAGATTTCAGCCCGTCTAGTAAGGAGTCAATCTCCTCCTGGATGAGTGCTTTGCGGTCAGAGCCAACCTGGAAAACAAAAAGCAAGTGTCTGAGGTCAGCGTTTGTTAAGAGACATTCTTTGTTAAGAGACATTGAAAAAAGGCCTACTCCTAAAATCCACCTTTTCTCTGTATTTCACAGAACTGAAAGCACTGTTGATATCCATTGTTTAAAATCCAGGGGATGGGGTGGCTCATCCCCTCCCCGCTATTTAGAAGAAAGAAACAATAGGTATATGGGGTCAATTCGAACTTTTCAGAAGTCAGTAGAAAAAAATGGATAAAGGTAAATGCACCATTCTTGAAGTGTGGACGTTCACTCTACCCGAGTGAAAAAATCAATCTGTCCAATTTAAAGTAGGGAAAGTACAAATTTGAGTGAACCTCGCTCCGAGCAGGTTGAGATTCACTCGAGGTTCACTGGAAAAGGTTTTTTTTTCAAACTATATCAGTCTAAATTCAGAGAGATTCTCACCATAAAACGTCTAGTGCGTGGTGCATAGTTACGCTCTTCCGGAGTTAGTTATAACTTAAGCCTCGACATTTTGTGGCCGCACAACAGATGCCTATCGATAAAGTATTTAGCATGACACAGGGGAAGTTTTCCTCTGACCAGGTTCACTTGTGGCACAGTTTTAACATAAAAATGACGTTCGCTGAAATAAACTATCTTGTGTTATTAACTGAGTAGAGCTTGGTATTCAGATCAGACTTTCTACATTCCATTTATGTACGCTTACCTGCAGTAATGTGAGGTCATGGTAAAGGCTGGTTCATATACTTCACGCGACAAACGCCACTTTGCCAAGCAAGATCAATATTCGCGCTGCGAATTCGCCAAAGTTGAACACCTCACCGAGCGAAATTTCGCTGCGAATCTTTCGTGACGTCGGATTCGCTTCGCTTTTGCATTGGCCGGTAGTATGACCTGGCCATAATTTCCCCAACGGGAAACTTCTGGGATTTTGGCCGTCCTTCCGTACCCCCTACCCACGTAAAGGCCGGTTAACACTAGAGCACACTAGAGCCGATTGTGAAAGCAAAGTCGAGCCAATTAAGTCAAAAAGATTTGAAGTGAAACTTCGCCCCAGTTGAAATGTTTTCAATTTTTGCGAACTTGCAGCATGAATAATTTGATCTGATCCAACAAATTCGCATTTGTGTTTGCGTTTGTGTAAGCCGATAAACCAGCCCTTAGGGTGGGGACTGGTGCACACTACCATCAGAAAAAAAAATGATGACGTACCTGGATAAGAATCGGTGGACTTTTCTTGGCGCCAACTATCCAATTTTACTGGGCCCATCACCTAATAAAAATACAGAAACGAACAGAGTAATTTGCTAATTCTCCCTGTTCAATCGTCCATCATCCCAGCTACCAGTAGGCATGTACATGTACCTATTATCGAATGACAATGCATTCAACGAGTTTATTCCTGAATGCCTGGATCTTGACCTAAAACATAATGAGGTCACTTTTGCTTACACATGCACTATCCTACCCAGTTCGTAAGTGTAACATCACCTCAGTTTAAACCACGCCCACTTCACATAGAGCAACATGGAACCGCAAGGAGCTGAAGATAACGCGCAAGTTGAGTGCTCATCCAATGGAGGCTTGCAATCAGTAGGGCGTGTCGTGTATGACAAAGTCACTTACGAAGTGCACTGCATCGCAAAATCGACCCAACGACACAAACAAATCATAAACCTCTTCTGAACACAATTTTCTGATAAATGCACTTTGTGTTATTTCAATTTAGTTAAAATAATTAGAGTTGTCCGTTTAATGTTTAAGTTTGTTATTTCAATTCAGTTAGTATACCAATTTTTTTTTTCTGTTTTATTTCATTTCTGACTGTACCTTAATTAATATTTACTCTGTTTTTTTTGTTTTTTTTTTATAATTTAAGACGCCCTTTCTATGGTATCATCTTGTACGCTGGTTTGTTAGAAATAAAATAAACAAAAAATGTATATCGCCCGTTGACCACATAAGGGATGTTCTGGTGAGTCCCGGTTGGTTTAAGGCACCCCGTGTCGTCTTTTATTAATGTGTCTAATTTCCCTTCCCCTAAAACCACTGCCCAGAGTCATGACGCAGAAAACAGTCAATTTTTTTTTCTGCCAAAGTATAATACTCAATTTATTGATGACAAGATTATGCACTCCCATGTATTTAATTCACATCACGTTACAAAACAACAAACAAACAAACCCCCCAAAAAAGTCGTTATTCAGTTATTAATGTAGTCGTTACATTAAAAAAAAACAAAAACAATTAACCAGAAAAACAAACATGTATTAACGAAATCCAAATTAAAATACAAACAAAAAAAAAATAAATGAAATATTACGCTACAAAATTAAGACTAACACGCATTTCTCGGTTGTAATCTAAATGCTGTCCACTATGCACTGTATGAGATCAGATGTTTTGTCAAAAAAGGGTGAGTAGAATGAAATGCTAACATCTTCTGGAACGGCTCTCCAATCGTTCAGAGTGTTGTCTATCATAGCGTTCAGTTCGTTGTTCAAGTCCGCTCCATCAGCGATAAATGAATCAGCACCCAGTGAAGAGGTGACGGCTTGAAATATCGAAAGCACCCGGTTGGTGTCCAGCGACCGCATCGCCTCCTCGAGGTAGTCGGGCACAAAGTCTTGCAGACGACACTCGGGGTTAACGCCGAAGAATAGACACTCATGGTCCCATTGGCTCGTCCAATCCTCCTCGCATCCCTCGCAGCCTAACTGTTCTTGCGCCCGGTAGACCAGACGGAAGATCTCGTCCGTGATGACTTTGGTCAGAATTCGCTTGGTCAGTCTTGTCGCCAGTGCTCTCTGTGTTGGGACATCATCGACCAAAACATCTGCAAACAGCGAAGAGTAGAAAACATTAAGGTTTGAGTTAAAGTTGCTGGGTGAGCTTTGCCACAGCCTCGGTGACATCTGCGCCCTGGGCGTGCAGATTCTTCCATTCTTCGGCCGACAAATTCAACCCCTTTTTTCCGGCCAACAGCTTAGTCTTGTTTTCGTTGTAGTAGTATTCTCTGATGTTAACGTAAACACGGTCCTTGAAACGCTTGACAAAAGCATAACGCTCACCTCCAATGTGGAACCTGACGGCGTTGCTGTCATTTTCCTCCTGGTTAGGGTCTGGGGCGAAACACCTCCTCTTGCTGGCGGTGCCTTCTTCATTGCCATCTGGCGACAGTTTTCTCTTCGCTGCAGACTTTCCCTTCACGAAGGGAGGCTGGGCGAGTTTCAAGGGGGGATGACCGCTCAATTCTGCCATAGCAGCCGTTAGCACGTCAGGCTCCGGCCGATAGTGTACTTGACTCTCTTCTTCCTGCTTTGGGTAGCCGGTAGGAATGGACCACACGCTTTCACGGGTGAAAATGTTGTAATAGTACGGCTTCTGCTCGGTCGTACTGAAAGCCTCTCGCCATCCCCTTTTTACTTGGTCATGAGTCAACTTCTTCACAGAGTCGAACGGCCCTGCATCCGAATTGACCGTTGGAGAGGGTGGAGGAAAACCACTTCCAGATTCCGATGCCAGCGGCGTTTTGCAGTTTACGTTAGCGAGACTGACTGGCGATAAAATGACGCTGTAAAGCGGAGCTCGTGTCGTGTTCTGGTTTAGCAGAGAGTGACGCGAAATTAAAATGCTCCGACTTTTATACAGTCGGTCTCTTTGTTACCACAACAAGTCGTTGCTACTCAGCAGTCAACCAATCAGTGAAAGACAAATATACTTGTTTTGACTTGTCCGCGGCGCCATTCATCCCCGATCCATCTTGTTCAAGCCTGTCCATGACGTCACTAATCCCACTCCATTGTCTCCACTACCCTTGTCGGCACATGTCTCAGGATCGTGCATCAGCGATGGATCCGTATACGGTCGTCCAGTCAAGCCATTCGGACAGAAGTTTGAACAGAAAATCGAAACAGGTATTTTGCTTTGAATTTTATTTTATTCATTTATTTTATCGATTTGAAAATTTACGCGTCCACTTCGTGACTTCGTCACTCGTTCCCAAACTGGCTAACGCCAGTTGAAACACTACCGTGGGGTGAGCCCTCCTCACCACTCCGTGGTTCGGCGTGGAGTCCCTCCGGGAACTCCACTCAACCCGCGACTTCGTCCCGGCTTGACGCCATTCGCATAATTTATACGTATATTATACGTATAATTTATCAATTCTTTTGTTTCACATCAGGTATATGATAATTCACTCCCACCTCACACCACCTCATCCCACCTCCACCTCAATACGGTACCACCTCATCCCACCTCCACCTCAATACGGTACCACCTCAATACGGTACCACCTCATCCCACCTCACACCTCAATACGGTCCCACCTCAACACGGTATGATTTTGCTCACAATATACTACTCACAGGCAAACACTGTCTCGGTTCAAGGCAGTTTGGCCCACAGGCAAACACTGTCTCGGTTCAAGGCAGTTTGGCCCACAGGCAAACACTGTCTCGGTTCACGGTAGCTTGGCCCACAGGCAAACACTGTCTCGGTTCAAGGCAGCTTGGCCCACAGGCAAACACTGTCGCGGTTCAAGGCAGCCTGGCCCACAGGCAAAACACTGTCTCGGTTCACGGTAGCTTGGCCCACAGGCAAACACTGTCTCAGTTTAGTTTGGCCCACAGGCAAACACTGTCTCGGTTTAGCTTGGCCCACAGGCAAACACTGTCTCAGTTTAGCTTGGCCCACAGGCAAACACTGTCTCGGTTCAAGGTAGCTTGGCCCACAGGCAAACACTGTCTCGGTTCAAGACAGCTTGGCCCCCAGGCAAACACTGTCTCAGTTTAGTTTGGCCCCCAGGCAAACACTGTCTCGGTTCAAGACAGCTTGGCCCACAGGCAAACACTGTCTCAGTTTAGTTTGGCCCCCAGGCAAACACTGTCTCGGTTCAAGACAGCTTGGCCCACAGGCAAACACTGTCTCAGTTCAAGGTAGCTTGGCCCACAGGCAAACACTGTCTCGGTTCACGGTAGCTTGGCCCCCAGGCAAACACTGTCTCGGTTCAAGGTAGAAAATTAAAAGACACAGTCCTTCCGTGTATTTCTTGATTTGGGGGGTTACGTATTTATTGCTATTTTGAAATACTTCATATAAACTAAATATTTTCAATTTGTGTTAATTTTTAAGCGACAGCTACAAATTATGCACTATGCATGCACTTTAAATGTAAATGGTTGCAACAGAAATCTTGGAAAACAAGGTGAAAATCAGCAGACGTGACCTTTGAAATGAGTTCCATGCATGGACGAATCAATTCAGCCAAAGACGCAAGAATATTCCCATTGTTCCACAATGCCAAGTGGAATTATTCTTAAGTGGTACAAATATGCTTAAAAAATGAAAACTGAATTGCACATCCAAATTAATAGATTTAAATAAATCCAAGAAAAGGAAGAATAAAAATGGCTGCGTAAACGGATGAAGTAGGGTGTACTAGACTAAAATTAATTGCACAATAGTCAAGTACCATAGAGACATCAATAATTGAGTAGCTACAAATCTAGAAAGTGAGAGTGTAATTTGCAGTTAAAACAGTGGAATGATTCAAGTAGCGTGGGAAAACATGAACAAGCGAGTTTTTGAGACTTTGGGTTCTAGCATAATGATGATGAAAAGAGACAGTATCAAGGTGGCGAATGTTGACTTCTGTATTGGATTTACAACTCTGACATTCAGTAAGGCCAAACAAGCGCTTAATTATTTCAAGGATGGATTTGCGGGGGGGGATGTAAATTGATTTTGGTTTTCGCCCTGCCCCACGTGTATTTTAACACTGTATACTCAGTGTATGCCCCCGAAAGCTTGTGAAAAAACACAAGCGTACTCGGGTGGGGACTCGAACCCACGACCCTCCTGCTGACTAGCCTAAGTGCGGCCGTCTTAACCATGTACCACTCGACAGATTTCTCGCGTTATGATTGGCCAACGCGCTGCAAACTCTTGGAGGCGCACTATTGCAGCTTCCTATTTGGATTTGCTGTACCTAACTCCATAGTTACTGACACCATCCAGCAATCCGAAGTGCTCATGTCCCAGGAGATCTTCAAGCTGTTTGCCGAACTCTTGGTATATGTAATCTTGAGAGGATTGCCTAGAGATTTCAGCCCCGTCTAGTAAGGAGTCAATCTCCTCCTGGATGAGTGCTTTGCGGGTCAGAGCCACCTGGAAAACAAAAAGCAAGTGTCTGAGGTCAGCGTTTGTTAAGAGACATTCTTTGTTAAGAGACATTGAAAAAAGGCCTACTCCTAAAATCCACCTTTTCTCTGTATTTCACAGAACTGAAAGCACTGTTGATATCCATTGTTTAAATCCAGGGGATGGGGTGGCTCATCCCCTCCCCGCTATTTAGAAGAAAGAAACAATAGGTATATGGGGTCAATTCGAACTTTTCAGAAGTCAGTAGAAAAAAATGGATAAAGGTAAATGCACCATTCTTGAAGTGTGGACGTTCACTCTACCCGAGTGAAAAAATCAATCTGTCCAATTTAAAGTAGGGAAAGTACAAATTTGAGTGAACCTCGCTCCGAGCAGGTTGAGATTCACTCGAGGTTCACTGGAAAAGGTTTTTTTTTCAAACTATATCAGTCTAAATTCAGAGAGATTCTCACCATAAAACGTCTAGTGCGTGGTGCATAGTTACGCTCTTCCGGAGTTAGTTATAACTTAAGCCTCGACATTTTGTGGCCGCACAACAGATGCCTATCGATAAAGTATTTAGCATGACACAGGGGAAGTTTTCCTCTGACCAGGTTCACTTGTGGCACAGTTTTTAACATAAAAATGGACGTTCGCTGAAATAAACTATCTTGTGTTATTAACTGAGTAGAGCTTGGTATTCAGATCAGACTTTCTACATTCCATTTATGTACGCTTACCTGCAGTAATGTGAGGTCATGGTAAAGGCTGGTTCATATACTTCACGCGACAAACGCCACTTTGCCAAGCAAGATCAATATTCGCGGCTGCGAATTCGCCAAAGTTGACCACCTCACCGAGCGAAATTTCGCTGCGAATCTTTCGTGACGTCGGATTCGCTTCGCTTTTGCATTGGCCGGTAGTATGACCTGGCCATAATTTCCCCAACGGGAAACTTCTGGGATTTTGGCCGTCCTTCCGTACCCCCTACCCACGTAAAGGCCGGTTAACACTAGAGCACACTAGAGCCGATTGTGAAAGCAAAGTCGAGCGAATTAAGTCAAAAAGATTTGAAGTGAAACTTCGCCCCAGTTGAAATGTTTTCAATTTTTGCGAACTTGCAGC